>NC_056524.1:88854422-88939447 GCF_019175285.1 Sceloporus undulatus | reverse complement strand
AAAATTTTGGTGCTTTTCGGCGCTTTTTCGCACCAAATCGCGGCTTTTGCTATTAGTGCCTATGGGGCTTCAGCTTGCGAATGCTTTTCGGGTTACGAATGGTGCCGCGGAACGAATTAATTTCGTAACCCGGGGGAGCCCTGTAGTTGAATTAATATATAACAGCTGTTACCCACTGCCTGTACAAGTGCATTCACTAATTGGAATGAAGAACATTATTATTATTATCGTCATCTTATATTCGCCTTTTTCCCAATGTAGGTACTCAAGGAGGTGAACAGCAGGTTTAAAACAATACAATTTAAAAACAATACAACATTAAAATGTATAAATATAAAATTTAAAAAACAATTAAATCATTTTAAAAGTTAAAACAGTTATGAGTTAAAATAGAATGCATTAAAAATACAAACCTTAAAATTTAATTAGCACAACATTCCCAGCCCTTGTCAATTTGCAAAGACCTGCTGGTGCAAGAATGTCTTTACCTGCCATTGGAGGGACAGCAGGGATGGAGCCATCCTGGCCTCCCCAGGGAGGGAGTTCCAAAGCTTGGGAGCAGCCACTGAAAAGGCCCTCTCTCTTTTTTCCACCAAATGGATCTGAGAGTTTGGTGGGACAGATGATCTCAATACTCTGTTGGGCTCATACAGGGAGATACAGTCCTTCAAATAGTCTGGACCCAAGCCATATAGGGCTTTATAGGTCAAAATCAGCACTTTGAATTGTGCCCCGAAACAGACTGGCAGCCAATGGAGCTGTTGCAACAAGGGAGTTGTATGATTCCTGTACCCAGCTCCAGTTAACAGCCTGGCTGCAGCTCTTTGGACCAACTGAAGTTTCTGAGCACTTTTCAAAGGCAGCCCCACATAGAGTGCATTACTGTAATCCCGACGGGATGTATCAGAGGAATGCCACTGAGTGGTCCAGCAAAACCAACAGGGACATAACCCCCCTATCCAGTTCCCTGTGCAGGTCATCCACCAAGGTGACCAAAGCTGTTTCTGGCCGGTTACACACCGGCACTTGGGACGTCCGCAGGACGTCCCATTTAAAAAAGGGGGTGTCTCTTCTAGACGCCCCTGGGTCTAATACGGACTCTGTCCGTACAATATGGCGCCGGCCCTTCTACATGGCCGGCGCCATATTGACGTATCGGACACTGAGCATCCGAACGTCGCGTGGCACTAATGATGTCACGAATGCACCCTTGGCGCTTCGCAACGTCATCAGTGCGCCGCGGAAAGAAGCTCCATTTTGGAGCTTCTTTTTTGCTTCGCGCTTGAGCTGCGTGGTGTGGCTGCTGCAGCTCCCACGCAGACCAAGCGGCGGCAGCGGCAGACCACCTCAAAGCGACAGTCTATAACCCGCCTCTATCTCATAACCAGGCCTAAAAACAGAATGACATGGATCTAGATAATCAGTCTCATCCCGGAACGGCTGGAATTGGGAAGCCACCACATGCTCCAGCACCCTGCTCAAAAAGGGAAAATTGGAGACTGGCCTGTAGTTGTCCTCTACAGTAGAGAAGAGGGGAGAGGGTAGAGGGAAGAGTTTTTCAAAAGAGGTCTTACCACACCTTTTTATATCAAAATTGTGATATAAGACAGAAAGAAGTCATCAATTTAAAACATCTTAACCATATGAACATTTAGTTAATATGCAGAGGGTGTGATGTATTTATATTGAGATAAACAATGATCAGGCTTCCAGATGTTGTCACATTGCAACTGCCAGCATCTCTCCTCATTGGCTAGAATGGATAGAGCTCATGGGAGCTGTAGTCCAAGAATATCTGGAAGGCTGCACTTTGCTCTCCGAACTACAGTATGTAATAGAGAATACAATGGCTTGTAGAATTTTAACTTTTTGTGCTTGGTTGTATTTCTTTGCAAAGACATACAACTGAGCACAAATTTACCTTTAGCCAGGCATATACTCTTAACTCTTTTTAAAAACACTTTTATTTGAACGATTATGTTTTCATCTTGCTTATATTGATTGATTGCAATTTGTAATTGTTTAAATTGTTTATTTTTTATTTGTTTGTCGCTCTGAGCTCTTATGATAAAAAGGTGGGGAAATATTTAAATAAAATAAAACAATTGTATAATATAAAAACCAATGTATTCCCTGTTACCATGTATGGATGTGAGAGCTGTACAGTAGTCTGAGCATTGGACTAGGACTCTGGGAGACCAGGTTTTGAATCTATGCTTTGCCATGGAAACCCACTGGGTGATCTTGGACAAGGCACACTCTTTTAGCTTCAGAGGAAGGGAATAGCAAACCTACTATGAACAAATTCTTTCAAGAAAATCCCATGATAGGTTCTTTTTAGGGTCACCATAAGATAGAAATGACTTGAAGGCAGGCAACAACAATAAAGTAAAAGGACCCCCGGATTCAAACTGGGCACTTCCCAGCTCAAATTTAAGCCACCAATCTACATGAGCTCCTTAGAGGAATATAACATGCATGGGTTAAGTAGTACAAAAAATTACAAGAAAATTCTAGATTTTTATTCCAGTGCTCAAATATACAATCCCATGAAGATGCAACCCCACCGAGTTTTACATCCCTTAGATCACTAGTATGTATGAACAACACTGAAGCCTAAAATATAAATTAGACATTACTCATGTTCCATATCAACAACATACAATTTCTATTGTCAAGGAAATTCATTTATGAAGAACACATAGGGCATTATTAAACCACTACATGTAGAAACCACTGAAAAAATTGCCTAGGCATGTTCCATACAAACTGAAAGAGCTGTTTAAGTTTTTACACAATAGTGCTCTTAGCACACCTTCAGTTCATTTCAGTGTTTTATTTCCCTGCCCCTATTTTTGTAGGAGAATATCCTAGTGGATTGTACCCTTTGAGTAAAATATAGAGAGGGGAGCATATCTCCCCACCCCACCCCAGCATGCTTCAAGGAATTGTTTTAAGAGTAACTTGGCAAGAGCCTTTTCCTAGGCAATGGCAGTAATTTGCATTGGATTCAGATAAGGCTACTTTCTGAATGCAAATATGAACATAATTAATACAAGAGGAGGATTAGATAATGCCGCATTCTGATGATTATGCAGTTAAAATTATTTAGGTGTGAAGGAAATGTCTGTAGAAAATTGCTTTACTTTTTAAAAGAGGGCAAAAGAGTCATACAGAACTTGTTTCCATACAAATCTCCTTGCCATATATCAGCTATAAATAGCCTCCTGATAATAAATAAATTAGATATATATGGAGCTACAATGGAGAAATGTGAAAAGAACAAATAGATGCATTATGAAGGGTCTTTCCATCAGGTGATTTACTACTGTGAGTCAATAGGCACCATCCATTTTGTCACCTTCTGATAATTTAAAGGCTAGAATATATACACAGGATTTTTAACATGCTGCATTCCGTAAGAAATCAGTGAAAGAATTTGCCTGCTTACAATAGCGAAGCCATGAAGACATCATTTGGCTAGAATGTTTCTGATTTCCTTGAAGCTTTCTCCTCCTAATGGGCAGAAACCATTGGCTACAGCTTAATTTAATGATGTTTAAGTGCTATGGCACAGGTCCAGGAAGAATGAAACTTATTAAGATTATCTATACATATTTCCCTACCATTCAAAGCCATCTCCCACAAGGGCTGAAGTGATTTTACTACCAATGACTTCTCAACAGTGTGATAATTCAGAGGAAGGGTCATAGCTTTGCATAAGAAAAGCACCAGATTTTAGCTACAAGTTGTCCAGGTAAGATTTGGAGTCTTGGACAAATGCTGCCAATCAGTGAACATAAAACTTAGATGGACCATTAGTATAATACACCTTCCATTGTGTCCAAAGGCTTAGAAATAATAGATGTACATGCAGTTTGATACCACTTTAACTTTCATGGCACCCCGCTATGGAACTGTGGGATTTGTAGTATGGTGAGGTACTAGACTTCTTTGGTAGGTATTGTTAGTTCTTGGAAGTGTGGACTAGAGAGTTCTAAATACAGTTGGCCCTCTGTATCCACGGATTTGTTAACTACAGATTCATCTATGCACATATTGAAAATACTTTTGAAAAATATAAATTCCAAAAAGCAGACCTGGATTTTGCCATTTTATATATGCCACTGTATTCAATGGGACTTGAGTATCCACAGATTTTGTTAACCACAGGAACTCCTGGAGCCAAAATACAAACCCCAGGTTCTGTAGGATGGAGCCTTGACAAGCAGTATCAAACAAATGGTATAATCTCTACTATAAATGTTTAGATACACTCTTTGTTTACTACTTCTTTCCTTTTCAAGGTCCCCTTCAAAACTGTGCAAAACAATCTTTCCCTGTTTCCCACACAGTCAATAAATGCTTGTGAAAATGCACACAAAAGCTCCACTGGCTTTAGCACTGTGGAGGTAATAGTCTCTGTACTTCTTCCAGTGGAGTGTCAAGCTCTTTTCAGGCAGGCAGTGGCTATGTTTGTCTATAATAGGAAACCATCATTAGAGTTATATATATAGCCTGAGACTCAGATGTTTCTGTCCTGGCCCATATGGCTGCTTGTAAGGAAACAACTGGAAGCTTTCACTTTTGTTTTCAACTAGTTACAGCAAAGGTAGAGAACAGTGGTCCTCCAGATCCTGTTGCCTATGCTAGCTAGGGATGATGGGAGTTGCAGTCCCATATCTTATGTCATTGTCCATCTGTTGTCACAACTCTACACCAGTTATTCATTATCTGCCCAGACAAACTATGGTTAGCGTTATGGTTTTAGTGAAGCAAATTGATCTCAAATTTTGATTAATGTTCCTTGCTGGTTTCCGAAAACCATTAACCATATTCACAGTTCAGACCTAGTCAGCAACCATAGTTACTGCAAAATGGAAGCAAAAGGTACTGATATCCTTGAAGCCCCATTAGGGGAGAGGAGTTTATTTCTACCATAATACTGTGATTTAGTATTAGATGCAAAACAGGCCAGGAATTAATTTTTAGCTAAGAAGTCTCAATGCTTTGTAATCCACTTTATTGGCAGGCAATGATCCCCATCAGAGGAAGACAATGAAGGTAGAAAAAAACAGATGAATATTGTGGTAACGGGAGCTCAACAAATGTTCACCATTTGATGCATTAGATTTCAGTAGCATCTAGTAGTAACCTCTCATGGCTATGTTTCTTCTCTGCCTGATGAT
Organism: Sceloporus undulatus; assembly: GCF_019175285.1. Classification (NCBI taxonomy): domain Eukaryota; kingdom Metazoa; phylum Chordata; class Lepidosauria; order Squamata; family Phrynosomatidae; genus Sceloporus; species Sceloporus undulatus. Next base: position 88,934,258 of record NC_056524.1, on the reverse strand, counting down.
GCATATCATCAACTAATAGGAAAAACTAGGTATGCTTGTCGGAGCTTGAAAAGTTATCTTCTTGGACGAACTCCCATAGTAATTTAGCCAGACAGTTTCCATGTTGGCAGAGGGATTCTGAGAGGCATAGTCAAAAAAGTAGCATTTCCAAAGTCTGATGCTTTTTTGGGGGAAAAGTGAACAAGGAGATGCAGCAGTTGTTATTTTTTGTTTTTAAGAATTAGTCACCAAATAGTCCTTATTCATGTTCTTTGTTCCTGAGGATCATCAATAGCAGTGATGTTTCACCATCCTGTGGGAATTAGAATTTCTGTTGAGGATTTTGGTTCCTCCAGAATTATCTTATATCATCAAATACCGCCAAGCTCTCTGTAGTGTCTACTAAGCCTTCTGTAGGCTCTACTGAGCTTGGGAACTTGTGTCAAAGTGGACCCCAAAGGCCAATAAATTTGCATATCTGATGCTTTTGTAAATAGCTTTTGAATCTCATTATTCATCAAAAACGTAACCTTCTTTTCAAAGTGGTGTTCTAATTCATTGAGTTAAACATGCATAACCCATCAAATATTGTTACAGTGGGTAGATCTGGTCATACAAGGTAGCCCTTGCTTTAAATGTGCAAATTTAGTGGAGACTAAGTCCCAACTGCAGCATTTTCTACCCAGGAACCTGCTTTTTCTGTGCAGAAAATGATATTATCTGTTTTCCCTGGACAGATGAGATGCCTTCAAGCTGTATATGAATCAAGAGGGCCACCAGGATAAAAAGAGAACCACTAACCATTCTAAGCTCCCTTGCTGCTTTTTGTGAATGTGTGTGGTTCTGATACTACTTGTGTTCTTTAATGAACACATTTAAAAGTACTACTTACAACTTGCACCTTTGAGAGGATCCGTCATCTCTTTACTCCTTTCATTTAAGCATACTTTTTAAACATTCTGTTCTGATTGGTTACACGTCCATCAGAAGATCCACAATTTCCCCCCAGAATGGTTAAGTTTACTCAGGCACCTCTGGCCAGGGACATTTTCAAAACCAGGCATGCCATGTCTACTGGATTACTTCTCTCCACCTGATTCCTGGCACACTGAAAGAACTCAGAAGCAATGGTTATTCTTTTTCATGGAGACATGTTCTTCTATATCAAGGTGAAAACTGTTTGACACTCCAGATGTTGTTGCACTGTCATTCCCAGCATTTCTCACCCCAGTTTATGGTAGTCTAGGGCTGCTTGAACATGCAGTCTGACAATATCTGTGTAGATAACCTTGTCTGTATGCTTGATAATTCTAAGAAAGTTGTTCAACTTAAATCATATGCAACACACACATTAATATTTGTGTTGTATGCCCTTAAGTCATTTACTTATGGTGACCCTAAAGCTGTCATGGGGTTGTCTTGGAAAGATTTGTTCAGCAAGAGTATGCCAATGCCTTCCCTTGAGGCAGAAAGCATTGAGTTTATTTGAAGGTATGGAACCTATTCATGGAAATAAGAACCAGAACTCTGGATAGCTCCCTTAAAGTTTCAGGTTTCAACCTCTGGTCTTGAACTTACTCCAAGAAGTCAAGGAAGAGTTCACTCTTTCATTCCATTCTTAGATTCTCTTTCATTTAGTTGGCTCTGGGGTTATTTGCATCCTTTTCTTGCCAACTTTGGACGGGACTTACCATTATACAAGAAACTCAGGGCATGAACAATAGGAGTCAATCTGAGGCAAAAGATAATGAATCAGAAGGACTTCCTCCCACCAATGAGTCAGGCACAAGCATCTTCTGTGAAGGTAGCTCAGAGTTTAGAAAAGTTTATTTCTTATAACTTATAACTTCCAGAACACCACTCCCTCGACAGCAGCAATGACTAGGAGATTCTGGAAGGTGTAGTCTTCAAAGCTGTGTAAGGCTGTAGCTGTATGATTATCTCGCGTATCTCACAATTCTGCATGTTTACAGTTCCTGTTGAGAATAGCACTGAAGCTCTGTTCCTCATTTTCTGGCAAGAGGTTCAGATATGAACTTGTTCTAGGGTTGGACAGAATATTCTCTACTATTTATTTCCTGGTTTAGAAATTGATTTTCTGACAAACAAGAAACCTTACTGGGATGATGATGATGATGATGATGATGATGATGATGATAATAATGTATTTATTGTATATTATTATTATTATATTATTTATAATAATAATAATTATTATTATTATTGAGCAGCAAGATTTTTGAGAAGCTTTCTCCCAATATTTGAACTTTCCAATGTGTTTTGTATGATGTTTATTTGGAGAGAAACAAGTGGCTTTTTCACACTTTTTCTATACAGAACATCTGATTCCTGTTCAGGAAATAGTATTTTCTGTGCAAGAAATTTAAGTTTTATGCAAATGCCTTGCACATTTTTTTCTGTGCAGAAAAATTCTCAAGAATACTTTGAGCTAAAAACAAAACAAAACAAAAAAACAAAAAACACTTTGAGATCTTCAAATAAGAAGAGAAACCTGCACAGAAATATTTGTTTTGCCCTACAGTGGTGAGAAAATTATAATAATTATTTCTCCCTGTCTGCGAGGAAACAACAATTGAGGATGTAGACTGCTAGTCTGTCCTGATATCTTGACTTCATGCTGTACAGTATGCAAATGTTAATGAATAATTCACTAACCCCCAAATTAATGCTTATGTTCTTAAATTAAATGCCTCATGTGCCTTTAAATCTTTTCCTTTATAATTGTTACTTTCTTTTGTAAAATTTCTTCTGGACACATTGCTTATTTCAAAGATGTTAATCAAAAAAGTGAGTAATGTCCTTATCTCCATTATCATCAAACTAAAGCATTTAATGCCTCTCTCTTTTCACCTGCCAGTTGAAGAATGAAAACAGAATGAAATTTCTAATCTTCCTTATATGTACTTTTTGCAGTATAATGGGACTCAGCACCAACTTCCTTGGATGATTCTGCTGCTCCATTTTTATTTTTTGTTCCACTCTTTTATTTTTGGATTCTCTTCTGATTCCTTGGTAACATAAACTTCATAAAAGATGCCACAGGGAATGAGTGTGTAACAGACATGTTTTGCTTCTACTGTGCAGCTCATAATATAAGTGAACTCAAAATGTGTGCTGCCCTAGGGTTCAGTTCTCTGCTGATGTTTTGAAGATCTCTCCACTTACTCACTCCTGTACATCCTGGATGCTTTTGATTCTCACTGTCATTACAGACCTACTTAGCTATATACAAGAAACTTCCATACTTACAACTAAAATAACTTTATTAGATAAAATCTGAACACAGAAATCTATGTACCCATTTTGACTTTTGGGGGAGAGTGCTTAAATATACAGTTCTTCAAAATATTAGGCTGTTTATCTATTTCATCATTGGCATCACATTCAAGTATGCTATTGCTGTTGTCTGTCGCATCTTAGTTTTCTTAATGTTCTCATATTACTGGTCAGGGATATAGCTATGGGGGCATTGCCCACCAAATAAGCATTGTGTCCACCCTAACTTCTCACTCATTCTAGTCCCTAACATTCCAGAAGAACTTATGGAAAATGAGGAAAGATGTGGCAGACATAAAGGATGTGTGAGTTTAGTAGATGGGTAATATATTTAGTAGAAAAGAGAGGAGAAGAAAAGAATAAAAATAAAGAAATGGCAAGGAGCTGCATCACATTAGTGACTCAGGTTTCAATGCTGAAATTAATCAAATGCACATCTGGAAAGGGAGGAAGAAGTTTGTTTGCTACAACAGAATGTTCTGTTTATGCAAGCAAAGTGGTCTATACTGAATTTAGATTTCCATTTCAATGAATGACTTCTACCATGGAACCACATGATTTTGCTCATTTTTAATGGAAATCCTCACATCAAGATTCCATTTTTTGAGAGAGAGAGAGAGAGACTATAAAAGATATATGACTTAAGACATACTTTCTGATAGTGTCCAAACTCATTTGGTTTTATCATTTCTCCAGATGTTACTGCTGTGGCAGTTAACTTTGCTACTGAAATGAAAGATTGGTTCAGCTGAAAATGTAATGTTAACTGCTCCAAAAAGATGATGACTTTTTAAAAAGAAAATGTCAGAAATTGCTCACATATAGTTCCCCAAAGTGTCAGAAACTGCTTGTATTAAGTCCTGTATAATATTAGCTAGGTATGCAGACTTATGAAATTCCATCTTATAACAGAAATAGCAAAAATAACAAAAATAACAAAAACCAAAAGTCTTTCAGTGTTAAATTTTATGATGCTGTTTATTCCTTTTGCTTGAAAATAGTAAAGTTAATAATTTCAGATAGCAGTCCCAAAGGATGACAACAGAGCTTGTAAAAACACTGCTTGAATTTGCCTGCATTCTATTTTTGACTCAGATAATTGAAATCCTGAATGACCTTTGATCAAAGCTTGGCTGAGAGAGTCTGGAAACTGTACACCAAAATAAGTAACTTTATCAAGCCCTGCTTTTGACAGTGGCAAATAAGGATACGTTTTATTCTGCATGGTGGGGTCATCATCATGCATAAAGTCAGTGACCTCCTTTTCTTCTTATAGGAGGAAGGGGCAACTTTTAGTGTTCTAGATGTTGTCAGATTACAATACCATCATCTTTCATTATTGGCTCTGTTGCTGAGTGATAAGAGTTGCAGTACAATGTATCTGGATTGGTTGGTCACCTCATTCTATACGAAAATAAATAAATGCAGAGAAAGAAACATGACAGAAATGCTCAGGTACCAACCCTTTCCATCAGCAGCTTTCAGTACAGATACATTGTAGAGTTTAGCAAAGAAAATAATTTATTTTACCATTCTTTCTAGAAAAATTAATGGACTGCTATACTCTATCACCATTCTATATAAAATCTTAATATAGATATAGCACGAGATTAAAAAAAATCAGTTATTATATCAAAAGATAGGTTAAGACACCAATTCTGGCAATTGGGAGATTGGTAGGTTGGCTGCATGATGGGGTGAGCTCCTGTCACTAGTCCCAGCTTCTGCCAACCTAGAAATTCGAAAGCATGCAAATGCAAATAGATAAATAGGTACCACTTTGGTGGAAAGGTAACAGCATTTGGTGCAGTCATGCTGGCCACATGACCACTGGAGTAGTTCTTGGACAATACTGGCTATTTGGCTTAGTAACGGAGATGAGCACCACCTCCTACAGTCAGTTAAACTAGACATTAATGTCAAGGGACTGCCTTTACCTTTTATAGCATGAGATTCAAAAATCAGTTATATCAAAATACATGTTCATCAAATATATTCTGCCAAAGGTGCATATTAGGCTGTGGGCAAAATGCCACTTGGACATAAGAACTATCATGTCTCTGGGTGACTTAATTGGTCATATGCCTCACATTGGAATGTTCTGTTAAATGACAGTGTATCAGTATCATTAGAGAACATTGCATTTTCAAGATGCTATATAACATCAGAGAGAAATTGAGCTGTTTGATGATACTACTACTCTGCTAACTTGGCCATCCACTGTCTTCATCAATTTATTCCACTGCCTCCTGCTTCCTTCTAGGAAGTGGGGAGAACTTTGGCTGGAGAAGAACACGTTTCCAGATGCTGTTATTTGAATTTGACCTATACTATAGGTTGTGATTTCCTGCTTGTAGAAGTTTCTGCAGGATTTGGTGGTGAGACCACGGCATTTATCTCAGTTGTTTTTGAAGGTGTGCGTGTGTGTGTGTGTATACGCACTTAATTATGCCCCACTGTTTTATTTTACTATGGTTTATTCTTACTTCCCAGTATGGAGTTCTCACAATTTTATTTATAGGTGTGCAAGATGTGCAGAATTGTTGTGATGTTTTGGTTGCTTTTTAAAAATTACTATTATTATTTTGTCTTATGCTTTGTCAACTGTAATAAAAACTTGACTGATTGACTGACTGATAAAGGTGGCTGTTCTTTAAGGGTTGAGGTGGGGATGAACTGTCTATATTCCCTTCCTTTCACCAAAGGCAGCCATACCAGTATCTCCTGACCTCTGGCAGTGACTAGGACAGAATTTCTGGTAGTGACTAGGCCAATGTAGGGGAACATTTCCTCTGCAACAAAAGTCATCTCGCTGAGCTGGATTTGGTTCAGCTTGGCAGTCAACATCTGCTTGTGGTTTCTTTTTCCATTCTTTTAAAACAGGAGAAACCTCTTTAAAATTCTAGGCATATATAAAATTTTGACATTGGACATTCACAAAATGACTGCTATGGTGGATGCAGCCATTGCCCAAGAAAAATGTCATAGTAATGGAGGCCATTTCTTCTTATCTTCAGTGTTCTATGTTACAGATCACCCATTTCATAGAAAAGAAAACCAAAAGTTATTTTCTTTATTTGAAATCAACTCTAAAAACAATGTATCCCATCAAGTTCATCCCTAACCACATCCCAAGTTCATCCCAAACCACATACAAAATCCACATGTCCCAGATTTCAAAACAGAAGCATACCCTTCAACTGTCCCAGTTAGGCAGGAATAGTTCCAATTAATACTGCCTTCTCACTTTTCAACTACTTTTAAAATGTCTCCTCCCACTTTTTCTTTTTCTCCTCAGATTTCATCAGTTGCTGCAAAGGGAGTTCAAAGTGCAAAAGTAGTTTGCTCTCAGTTAACCCAGCAGGCAGGAGAGGAGGGAGTGGGATTTTGTCTTTCCTAGAAGGCTCAGACAAAAGTAAATTGATGCAGCCTCTCCTAGTTTGTGAGTTTTTCTTCATTAATACGTTTTGCCATCATAACCACACTTTGATGTTGCTTGGCCCCACATATCCCAGTTTCCTCTATAAAATGTTAGGGATTATGTAGGAGAAACAGTCTCTCTCAGCATATCCCATTTGCACCACCACATTCAACATATTTTCAACATCTGGATCACTTCTAAACTCCCCCTCTCTTTCTTTCAATCTCCCCTACCCAAACTGTGGCAGTTTGTCTTTCCTTATCCCCATGATCTCCCAACTACTACAACCTCATTCCCTAAAAGGCAACAAAACAAAACAAAAAAACAAACCTGGTTCAAAATGAAAATTGGAAGCAAGTTGCATCATTTCTGGTCACTGAAAACCTATGATTGCAGCCCTTTGGGAATTCATATGCTAGCTGACATATGAAGCAAGCCTCTTGGGTCTAGCAGCCTGCCTTTGCATCTCTCCCCTTTGACCCTGTTTATAAGTTCTCTTATGAGTTGAGTTTTGGCTTTTGAATGTTTTCTTTTCCATTCACAACAAAATCACTTGTGCCACTTTCTAGTTGACTCCCAACAGAATACTCCTGGCCTTTCCAAATCCCTTTCTGCCCAATTCTGTGAAAATGTCTTTTAAGATTATTCATCACAGACACGAATGCATTCATTTTTCATGTGAAAAAATAGATTCACACTGTCATCCTCTAAATGTTTACTCTGAAGTAACTCCCATTGGATTTAATGAGGCTTACTGTTAGGTAAATGGGTACAGGAATGCCACTTGGTTCAAGGGTTCCTGCTTCATTACGGAAGGAGTTCAGTTTCTCAAGCACTTATTCTGGTTTTTCTGCTGCCCCTAGTTCTTACAGCATAAACAGGTCACATCTACACTGTTCTGCACAGGGATAATTTTGAAGCTTTAGAAATATAAAGACACTCACTTTGGGGCTAGAGACTTCAGAGAGCAACAAAAAAGAAAGCAATTCTCATCTGTAAGTTTCCAGGGTTGCACAGCAGGGATGCTTTCCTGCTTGCTCAGATTTCTTTATAAAGATGATGGAAAGTTGTTTTTTTAAATCAAACTTCAGTTCTTCTCAAATGCAAATTTTGCTCTCCATCATTCATAATTTAACATTCTATTAAGGTATTTCTTTTCTTTTTCAACTCTGCCTTTGTCTCTCACAATTGCCCCAAAGAATGTTGCATTAATAATTGCAACAGAGGAATTATAGAATTTAGGTCTGATGACTTCCAATTTAATATCACAACACTGCAGGATTTTCAGCTACTCATTTATAGTTGCTGCCTACACAATCAATCAATTGCCTCTAAACAAAAACAATCCAGAGTCTATGGTGGAAAGCTTTTCAAGTTATTTTTAAGATGAAAAAAATACAAGTAATTATTATTTACAGGGCTTGTTATGAACAGTTTTGTATGCTACTATTCACATGATTATAGCACTTTTTTTGATAGTTTATGTAACTCTCTTGATATCACAGTTTGAAAGGCTTGAATATTCATCACAAAATTCACAGCATTTAGCGTTTCACATTTGAGCAACTCTCTGATAATGCTAAATGAAATACCTAACTAAACACAACAACCATGCCTGCTAGATCAAGTTTATTTACTTGTTTTACCATTTATTGGATACATGAAAATTAAAATTGTTTGGATTGCTTGCATAAATTATAATATAAATTATTTGGATCTTATAACACCACTGCTCATCCTGCCAATATACTTGTAGGTGGAGATGATACAAGGTGGGGAAGAGTTTCCAGTACTAAATATTAAACACTTAAACAGTTATTAAAGTATTTGAAAATAGGAGATATAAACTAAACAAATCAGAGGTTCATGGGTCAATCTGGCTGTAGAAGAGTGCTATAATGAGGAGACCCAAGTTCAAATCTTGACTTCACCATGAAGGGCACTGCATGCCTTTGGACAGTCACTGTCACTCATCACTAGTTCACAGAGTTGTTGTTGAGGACAAGTTCAAAGTGAGGAGAGCCATGTACACCATTTTGTTCAAATTGGCTGAAACATTAGGAAGCCTGATAATGAGCATTAAACCTTACTTGCCACAAAACTAATGACATTTGGGTAGCCACTCTTCAAAATAAAATAAAATAAAATAAAATAAAAATAAATCAAGTCAAGGGAGAAATGGAACTTGAAAGGATGAAACAAAAAGTGATAATAAAATTTGGGTGTTACTTTGAACAGATATTATAGGTACTGTGCAATTAGACAGATAGCGTGTAACCATCCTCCAGCTTGATCTGGATTGCACTTGTTGATTCTGAATGCTGATATCACTTTGAATGAAAACAGAATGCTTTCTGTCTGCTTTCCTATAAGTGACCAGCCCACATTGGTTTGGTCTGATACTGCATCAGATGAACTAGGTTTTAACTGCAAAATTTATCGAAAAAGATGTTATCAAAGTACTAGTTGGTCAAAAAGATGCTACTCCATTTTTCTACTAATAGGCAAATACTGAAATAAATGGGGAAATCATGGTTACCTACAAGGCAGTGGTATTTTAGGAACATGAAAATTAAAATAAGAAATACTCTGAGGTGAATAGAATGGTTATTAATTGAACAGATGATAGTAATTCCAGTAAGTGGAAGGCAAAACACAAGGGTAAGCAGAGGAAAAACTGGTTGCCAGAACTCTGTATCACCCTCTATGTAACATAACTTCATGTATACCTAACTATGTAGCAGAGGCACTACAAAATCCTCTTGCTGAATTACAAAGATTCATAACAGAACACTGGCATGAGTGCTCAGTGCACATTGAAACTTCGACGGAATATAGACCGCCCACTTGGGGCAGCCTGCAGCTACCCCTTTGCGCCACATATTGGGGCCAGGGCGCCCACAGAGGCAGCCCAGAGGCCCCAATCCAGCACTTTTCAGGACCAGGGAGAAGCGGCAAAATGCTGCTCCTCCCTGTTCCCGAAAAGGGGTGTCCTTCATGCCCCAGGGAGGCGCTGCCAGGAGAGAAAGGGGCCGTTTGGTGGCTACGGGAATGAGGTGCTCCCCAAGAAGGAGCTCCTTCCAGCGCCACTGTTAGGCCGCCACAAGTGGCCCGACACAGCGTGAACACATCATGCCCATGCCATGCCATTTGGACGCAGCCCGGCCGTGACGTCATAACGGTGGCGCCCATGTTTACAGGGCGCCACCATTATCATGCCGCAGTTATGTGCTAGGGTTGCAGGGCATCTGTAAAGGACACCCCGAGGCAACCCTAGCACCGATCTGGAAAGTGCCTTCCTTACTGGGTATGGATGTTATAGAACTAACCAATTCTAATTCCTGTATACGCAAATCTACTTACAGAGATATAACTGCCATACAGGATTCTAGCCAATGCCTTTATTTTATAAATTTCAAATCTGATTAGCACAATTAGTCTGTGTCATCAAAAAGACATCTGATGACACTCATATTTATAGTGGAAAAACAGAAACTTATAATAAAGGTACAGTTTTATTCAACAATTTAGAGGACTTAGCAGACCAAAAAAAAAAAAAAAAAATTCACAGTGCCAATTTTTAAACTCAATAGAGATTTGTGAACAATACCAAATACTGACAGTGTGAAAACTCAGAAGATACCTACTTGGAACCAAGAAGACATTTATCCACCAAAAACATTTGTCGGAGCCACAGAACAGGTGGATTTAGCTTTTAGCATGTATCTGAAAATGGAAAGACTCCACCTGGCTGACACTGCTCTCTTGTAGGCTAGTGAACTTGACCAAGTACAAAAGAGTGCAGTAGCTGAAGAGTAATAGAAGACTTTACAGATTCCAGACTTATAGAGTGACTGCCCAGGCAAAAAAGAAGAAGACCCAAGATTGATGTGGATACTGAGAAGTTTGAAATTAACTCTGAAGATGAAAAACATTATGTCAGAGATAAGAATACTGGAGATACATCTGTTACTGAAACATCTGCATTATTCAATAATATTTAATGTGATCAAGAGCATGCTACTCAAGCATGAAACTCTACTGAAAAATATTTTTTGTTGGATAGTGAAATTTACAAATTAAGACTGAAATCTTATACTGTTTTACCCGAGAGTATTCCCCATTGTCTTCAAAGAACTTACTTTTCATCCAGATATTGACAAGGTAGAGGGATATCTTTCTGCTTTGGCAGACACACCCCACCCCCTTCAGAAAAGACATGGAGCCAAAGCAGGAGTGAGCTGAATCACTATGCTTATTTCAAAGTCCATTTTAACTACTTTATATTTGTTATACAGCTAGTGACCAACATAGGTCTTGAGCAGACAGGTGGCTTAATGTGAGTGGCACAGGACAGGGGCAACCAGACTCTGCAGTTCCAAGGCCAGCCATTGTCATGGTCTGCAATGGACCACTGGCAAGGAGCACTTTGTCTGCTCCTTTTCGCACTGGGTTTGGGCCATGTCAAGATTTGGTAAAATTTTTTCTCAGGAGGGCTGCATGTAGTATTTTCTTCCTGCAATAGAAGCATGCCTAAGCAGACTAATCCATGGCTCTCACTTAACTCTTTTATTTTATCTTGATATCCACTAAATCAGACCTGCACAACTTGGCAGTAGGTAGGGGCTGAAATTAAAATAAGTAAAACGTTATTGGGACGCATATATATTTTAATTAATAATTAATTTATTATTAATAATTAATATTATTAATAGTAATTCTATTCTCCTCTTCCTCTCCTCAGGAGAAAACCCCTATTGCTTATCCACTGGCCAGCCTTCTCCTTGGAGTAAAGCCCAGCGGTGGGAAACCCTTCAGGGGTGAGCATTCATCCATCTTCCTTCTTTGCCATCTGGCCTTCTATTTGGGACAAAGCCCAGTGGTCGAGGAGCCTTCAGACATGAGTGTTCACCCTTCCTCCTACTCCAGCCAGTCCTCATCTTGGAAATAGGCTGAGCAGCAGAGGAGTCTTGAAATTGTTCCACATCTGTGCAGACCGCCCAAAATCCTTTGCTGGACCACACGCGGCCCCTGGACCACATGTTGTTTAAGCCTGCACTAAATGTATCAGTTTCTCAACCAGAGATTTTCATCTTATCTTTTTGTTTGTTGCACTGAAGTCTAGTCCATGCCTCACTTTTAGAATACACCCTACTACCTGTCATCAGGTGCTTCTATTATACTAACCTTCAAGGTGACCTGAGGTCATTCTTTTTAGTTTTTGTTTAAATTCTTTAAAGGATCATCTGGCATTCTTCCCAGACCTGAAATCTAAACAAAATTTCTCCTTTGTTTAAAATTAGAAGACAGAAAATAGGAAGACACGGACATGAATCTTAGACTCTATATCTATAAATTTTACCAGGTTATATGTCTTTATTAATAATATATAGACATTTTAATGGTATTCACATGATGAGGAGTTACCAACTAAAATTCTTCTGGCCTAATAACCTCCAAGTCACACTGTCTTCAATAGCCCACCTGAGGACTTGCAAACTTGGCTGTTGCCTCCTTGATTGAGTCTATCCACCTGTGGTGAAGTCCTCTTCTTTTCCTGCTATCTTCCATCTTGTCAAGCATTACTGTCTTTTCTAGTGAGCCATTTCCTATTATGATATGTTCAAAGAATGACAATCTCAGCTTAGTCATCTTGGTCAGACAGCTCTTGATGTTAAATTCCTCCCAGCACCTAGCCAAAATCTGCTTCCTTGGAGTTGCCAACCATTGGTTTGGCTCCTGTGGTCTAGAGCAACAGAAAATAATTCTGCTATATCAGTGATGGAGAATCTTTTAAAGACCGAGTGTCCAAACTGCAACCCAAAACCTACTTATTTATCACAAAGTACCGAGTCCCTCTGGATTTCTAGTGACAAACTCTAGCGAACTCTGTGTTGGGCCGATGATGCATGTGCCCACAGAGAGGGGTCTGAGTGCCACCTGTGGCATGCATGCCATAGGTTCGCCACCACTGTGCTATAACATCTGTGTGACATTACTTCTGGTATCAGAGGATGGCATTTACATTTCTCCAGTTCTTTCAACCATCCCCCGTAGGATTTGGTTTCCATACCTCTTACCATTTTGGTCACACTCCTCTTGGCATTTTTCAATGACCTTCTGAAAACATGACACACACAGCTGGACACAGTACTCCAGATTAGGTCTGAAGAGTACAAAGCAGGTAACAAGCTTGGATTTAAAACACCATTCTCCTGGAATTTTCTTGAGACTCTTTCATCCTTATGTAGTAATTACAAATACTGGAAACTACAGAATTAGAAGCCCATTGGAGTCTATGCTTTTATGTTCAGCTTGCTCTCTATGGGATTGCAGATGCATTGTTTATCTCACCTGCATAGTCTCTGGCATAGGAAAAGTATAAAAAATGGGTTTAAAAATTATTACAGCAAAGTTCTTTCTCAAAGTTAATAAAGCCACGTGGGTTTATGCAATGTAAAGTGAACATTTGCTTATTAGCATCCTCCAAAGAAATAAAAGCCAGCCCTACAGTGTACTCTTTGGGATAGTTGCTTCATTTACACAAAAATACCACAGGGAAGTTTAAACAGCAATGTGTATGTGTGCAATTAACTAGATGACCTGTGGTGAACGTATATCAAGCCATGCAGAAGGCAATTAGGTCCAATTCACTTCCACATCTTGTGCCAAATTAACAGTCCCCGAAGCAGTATGACATTATACAACTGACTCCTGAAAAGTCTATCAGTGCAAACACAAATATAGCAATCATGACCTATTAGTTACCATTTAATCTGTTAACCATCCCAGTTTTGGTTTCAACATTTTAAGGAACACACTATTTCCTCTTGGCTTTCCAAAACCTCATTACCTTGTTCTGTTTCAAAAGTTTAGGAGTGATTTCCAATGCTTATGAAACCAAAATAATACTACCCATATACAAAATCTTTTGATGCTCAGGAGATCCCTGTGGTAGCTACAAGTACAAAAAAAAAGTTATTAAAAGCTCCAAACAATCTCAGTGGCTAAAGCTGAACTAAATGGTTGCCAGAATCACATGGTATACTTCTTGCAGAACTGTATCTCTTCAGATTATAGGAGTCATGAATTGAATACTAATGGTCATTGTCTATCATGGCTGGCTACCATCCACATTACACTGGGGTTGAAAAAGGGTGATGGTCAGGTTTCAAACTAGCTCTGAACAAAGGCAAAATTCAGCAGCTATATTTATCTATAAAATGGAAGCCAGATATTTCCATGATGTAAGGAAAAGACAGAAGTGTGTTTTTCTCCTTTGAATGTTACATTTTAAACTATCTGAAATGCTGAATGTCAAAGGTAGCAGTTTCCAGGAGACACAAAGGATGTAGTCTTTTAAGGAAGTTTCCACATAAACAAGAAAAAAACCTATTCGTATGGCTAAATTGGAACATGACCTTGCCTTGTCAGTGGGATTTTATTTCTATATTACCAACACAGCCAATCATAACTGTAGTACATATGGAATTATTGCTCTCTTACATCTGATGGTCAATTTTAGTTGCTTGCATCATAGGGGTTGTTCCCACTTAATATTTGAAACGATTTAAAATACAACGTTTTTAATAAAACCGATTCAAAATAACCCTGGTGTTATCTCGCGTTCCGAAACGCGTTATTCTTCGTTCCCATCTGGTTATTTAAATCAAAGTTTTTACCTGCAAGCGTTCCTACTTGGCATGAAATCAGTGTTTAAATAAAGCGATTCTTCTCTTCCATACCTTATTTGGAGCTGTCAATCAATAGTATGTCAGAATGACGTAACGTTAACCCGGATTATTTGGAAGCGATTTAACTTTCGTCAGCGTTTCCATTTCATTGACCGTTTGTGAAATGATGTATTTTTGGCGTTTTTTTAAAAAAATGAACCAATCAAGGTGCTTAAACGATCAAACGTCATAAGCGCTGTCAGCCTTATATACATTTTCCCTCCGAATTTAGTAGGAAACCCAAGCTCTTTCCAGAGGAACTATGGGATAGGTTTTGCATGACAGCATCCCCTCTTCATGTCTCCCAAGACAGCCAGGCAGAATCCCTTCACAGAGCCCAGAGATCAATGGGGGAGGCTTCTGGCAAAGCGAATTTAGGAAACCCAAGCTCTTTCCAGAGGAACTATGGGATAGATTTTGCATGACAGCATCCCCTCTTCATGTCTCCCAAGACAGCCAGGGAGAATCCCTTCACAGAGCCCACAGATCAATGGGGGAGGCTTCTGGCAAAGCAGGGAGGGAGCACTCTTCCCAAAGATTCTCTTTCCAGGGTTGGAGGAGAAGGCAGATTCCGTTTGAGAAAGAGAGGGAGAAAGGCTCTATCCCCCCCCCATTGATCAGAGCCCTTCCCTGTCTGGGCGAGATCAGATGCCTCCTCGCGAGGAGCCTTCCCTTCCCTGCCTGGGCGAGATCAAAGCCCAAGCGGGCAGGGAATGCCTCTTTGAGAGGAGGCTTCCCTTCCTGCCTCTCCTCCGTTAGAAATGGGCTCTCCCCACACAGAGGGGAGGTTGCAATCCACCGGGAGAAGCCTTGTAGTCCTTTGCAGATGCAGGCGCTTAAAGCGCTGAAGAGATTAAGCGCCTGTAAACCATTAAAATAAAAAATAAAAATAATCCTTATCTCTTATTGAAAGACCACAGCGAACAAAGGGGTGAGGGAAGAAAAAATGGCGACAGCCACAACGGATGGGGACAGAAAGGGCAACTCCCCCAAGGACAGCCCCCACCGCAGTCCGCTCCTCCCATCCATCCAACCCGATTCAAAGGCTGTTGTTCCTATTTAAATACTCCGGTACAATGGAAAACGTAGGTCGGACCCTAGTGTTTTTTTAACATGTGTTAAATGAGGAAAATTCGATTTAAATTTTTATCCCGCTCTACGATTCGATTTGTAGTGGGGACAATTGCGGGTTGCTCTAGAACCGTTCTAGGTTTAAATCGGATCCTAATATGAACGCCACTCCTTGGATTCGATTCAGAACGTGGGGTTTCCCCTAGTGGGAACATCCCCATAGAAAGAAAAACTGGGTTGCGTAACTAACATGCTGCTTGGTAACTAGTTCTGTGACATCTCTCTTTCTAGATGTGGGTTAATCTGTAGTTTATGAGCAATGCCCTGCTTAACATGCTAAATGACTTGACTACCTTTATAAATAATAATGTTCAAAGTGCCTTTCCTTTTCAGTGTTCTGAAAAGGGCTGTCTAAGGTTGAATAACTGAATCCATTGACAGAGCCAGAGAATATTCTTGATAGGAACATTTAGAGGGCAGGAGATATTACATTAATCCATCTCTGAGCATAATGAGGCTCCATGTCACTTTCTAGGCTGGCAGGCCGCCCCCCCCCCCCCCCCCGAAACTATTACTGAGTGTTTCCCTGATCTTTCTATGCCCAAAGGGTTTTCCTTTAACTTATTTAGCCTTTTAGCAAGTGGACCAAATTGCAACGGAATTGATGCATGCCCTGTGCTTATTAACAGACATCAGCCAGGTTTTTCTCCCAAGGCGAGGTGCCTTGGTGAAGACCACATCCATAAAAGATGCATGCACACGCACATGCACACGCACACGCACATGCACACACACAAGGCTTTAAAGCAGTAAGGCAGTTTTTGAAAGTATAAGAAGACATAAAGCACCAGGATATATTTTGGAAAGGTCATTCTCCCCTCAGTTCGCAACAGCTAGTCCTTCGGAAGACAGCATACAGCTGAATTTATTAATCCAATTTTTGCACCCTTCCTCCAACCTTCACAAGCTGCCTGTGAGTGGAATGATCAAGCAGATTCTGAAACAGTGTCAGAGGCTAAGCTTGCCATCCTCATCTATGCAAAATGTTGCAGAATTGACAGAAAACTATGTATGTATAGGACTGCCAGCCCTATATGGCTACTTGATGGTCTATATGGCCAACCCTATATTGCTTGAGTCCAGGGTACTTGAAGGACTGTATCTGCCTCTATAAGTTTGCCTCAACCTTAAGATTTTTGGATGAGGGCTTTCTCTCACAGATACAGTTAGCAAGGATATGGAAGAAAGCCTTTTTGTTGGCTGTTTCCACACCATGGAACTCCCTCCCATGGATGGCTAGGTTGGACTCTGCTGTGATCTTTTTCCACCAGTGGGCAAAGACCTTTTTATTTAAGGAGGCCTTTGGTCTTTAACTGCATGTAGCAGAAGAGTCTTTGGATGGGATGTGCTGTACCGTCTAATATTTTTCATGCATTTTAAACTGGTTTATGCATTTTAATATGATGGTCTATTTTATGGTTTCTAAATAGTTGCACTATATACTTTTTTACTGTATGCCTCCTTGGGTCCCACACTGAGAAAAAAGGCAAGGTATAAATAAAATAAACACCCGACAGCTTGAGCTACCTGGTATTGCAACGCTGCTGGCATTGATATGGTCCCTGTATTTCCTTAATTCAGTTTTGTCATCAGCATTGACATTCCTTTCCCACTGTCAAACCCTAAAGTGTTCATTAGTTCCCCCACCTGCCAAGAGCTAGAGGATGCCCAGGTGTGGATACGTATATCCAAAACACCTGGAATTATTTATTTATTTATTTATTTATTTATTTCCCGCTCTTTTCCCAGGACTGGGACTCAGAGCGGCTTCACAGCAATTAAAAAACAAACAAACAAAAAGTACAATTAAAACATTTTAAAAATAAATAGATAAATGACATGCATTAAACAGAATGATTAAACTAGTCCAACATTCCTGCCTGTTCTTATAGTGATTCCTTAAATGCCTGTTTGAACAGGTAGGTCTTCACTTGCCAACGGAAAGCCATCAAGGAGGGAGCCGTTCTTATTTCCCTGGGCAGGGAGTTCCAGAGTCTAGGGGCAGCCACTGAGAAGGCCCTCTCTCATGTCACCACCAAACGTGTTTGTGAAGGTGTTGGGATGGAGAGAAGGGCTTCTCCAGAGGATCTCAGAGTCTGGACAGGTTCATACCAGGAGAAACGGTCTGCCAAATAATGTGGACCTGAGCCATGTAGGGCTTTGTAGGATATAACCAGTACCTTGAATTGTGCCCGGGAACGAACTGGCAGCCAATGAAGCTGTTTCAACAGGGGAGTTGTATGGGCTCTGTAATCGGCGCCTGTTAACAGCCTGGCAGCAACTCTTTGAACCAGTTGAATTTTCCGAACACTTTTCAAAGGCAGTCCTATGTAGAGCCCATTACAGTAGTCCAAACGGGATGTAGCCAAGGCATGTACCACCGTGGCCAGATCTGGCTTCTCAAGGAACAAGCGCAGTTGGCTCACAAGTTTTAAATGTGCAAAAGCACTCCTGGTCACAGCAGAGACCTGGGCCTCCAAGTTTAAAGCTGAGTCCAAGATTACCCCCAAACTGCGAACCTGTGTCTTCGGGGGAGTGTGACCCCATCTAACACAGGCTGGATCCCTATTCCCTGATCTGCCTTCCGACTGACCAGGAGCACCTCTGTCTTGTCTGGATCAAGTTTCAACTTGTTTGCTCTGATCCAGTCCATTACTGAAGACAGGCACTGGTTTAGAACCAGGACTGCCTCCTTGGATTGAGGTGGGAAGGAGTAGTAGAGTTGAGTGTCATCTGCATATTGATGACACCGCACCCCAAAAATTATCTATTAATGGCTCAGATTTGGCATCAGGGGATTAAACCTCTGCTAAGGCTCTCTGGGCTCAAAATGACCTATAAACAACCTTCTGCTATGCTATGACTTTTTTTCTGCAATTTTTTTGCAGCTCTGATTATCTGACTCGGAACAAGTTTCATTTGTGAATAGCAGTTGCCTTTTGAAAGAGACCTGAAATACCACTTGGTTTCAATATATGGTGACCACCAACCATCCTGTTGGATTATCCAAAGTGCAATGTCCATTCCAATGTCTGTGGCAGGCCAGGGATAATATTACCTCCTGGGCATTGAAAAGGAAGTGTTACTAGTAATAGTAATGTATTACGACTTATAAAAATATTACTTGTTTTGTTAAATATATTGAAAAAGAAGCAGCTGTGTATTTGTACTCAGATGCCAATTAGCTCTTTTTAGAGCCTTGGGCAAAACTGAAGACATAAGGAATTCTTAGTGTTAGATTTATCATGTTTATGTTAATGATAATTTTGCCTGTCTTTCCTGACCATTCTGTATAAATTCCTATTTAATTTTACAAAAAACCAAAACAAAACAAATAAACCTACCTCTGACATTTCTTTCCTAAAGAAGAGCTCCATTTCTCGAAACAATTAAATGCATGTTCTCAATAGCATTTTCAGCCTTTCAGGCACAGTGGGAGGAAAATCAGAGCTGTGATACTAGAGGGAAAAAGAGAGAGGATGAAGTCAAGTTGAGGATAAACACCTTGCCTTGAATGCTGAGCCATAAATCCGCTTTGGGGAGCAGCAGCTCAGTGAGAAAAGGTTGTGATCCAAATTGACAAGGAATGGAATTGACAGTGCCAGTTTATAGAGTCAGAGCACAGGCATATTAATTAGAGTCAATCAATGGAATGTGGATGCTCAATTGTAGAAAGAAAATCAGATCAACACGCAGTCTGATCTGCTGAAACAGCCACTGAGAGTCAGTGATTTTTCTTTTCCAGGCTAAAAAGTAGCAGTATGCACAATGTACTATCTTCTTATTGAGCAAACAAAAATCTCATGACCACCCTCAAAACAGTTAACCATGAGCAGACTGTGTGCAGCATTTTTATTCCAGTAGTCCATTGTGTGTTGTTTGCTAAAATCTGTAACCTTATATATTTCAAATTTCAGGCTTTATGTCAAATCACCATAATCCTCAGACAGACACAACAAGCATGCAATGTGGAGGCGTCCTGAAAATTATTGCAGCCAATTTCTCTGTCAAATGGGCAAGTTACCTGTATATTTAATGCTGATTTGTCTTTTCATTTGGGTGAAAGCTCTCAAAATGCTTCTGTTACAGGAGTGCTTCTCCCACAAAGCTGGCTGTGATTATAGCTGACATGCCTTATGGATTATAGATTTATATTTCCTTTCATGCGAATGAGTATGCACACTTTTGAAAATGCTCATTTGATGTAAGCAGGCTAGTTCTACAGTTGGATACATACTTTTGAATGGGATGGGATTCCATTCTTGAGGACAAATATATAATAATGAAATATTGACTAAGAATGCCCATTTTCCCCCAGCTAGGACAAAGAAACCCTAAAAGAAATCCCTTGACAGTTATCAGAGAAGAAAAGCAAGTTTTTAGTGTTTATTATCAAACATGCCAACCATCATTATAAGTAGCAAGACACAACACGTCTAGCCAGTAATGATAAATAAATGTCATCCTGACAGAGCTATGGAAAATACAGAGATTTGAAAAAGGGATCTTTAAAGGTCTCAATGCTCAGTAAGAGATGACACATTCAGTCCACTGCTGAATAGCTATGAATTGGCATCTATTAGTTTCTTAAGGTAGTCAAATAATGACCAAGAGGGTGCTAGGTAACTGTAAAGCAATATCATAGAACCATGTAGGATCTTCTCTGTTCACTTATCTCTGACACCAGAACTACACACTGTGAGAACTTGAGCCATGCCACATTTACTGCTGCTGGCGCTCTATCTGAGAGCTGTTGGAAGCAGGCCTAACCACCATATTCACTCTTGCTGAGTCTAGCCCAGGAGAGGGTCCTTGCCTTAGGCAATACTTGAGTTTTTCTGTGAAAAAAACAAGGTAGGGGATATGAAGACAATATAACCTCATGCTAGTTCTAGTATACCTGTAACAACTTTGGACACTTCCAGTGCTATCCAGGTATGTTTTCCTACACCAAACAGGTAGGTAAATTTGACATGACATTTCTTGCAAACAATGTGTGGGCCATACTCCAATACAAATAATTTTGCTTCTGTAGATATTTGTAATATTAAACCAGCACAGGCACAGTCTTCTTGAAATTTGCCATGGATTTGCATTTCCTCTTCCCCTCTATAATCAAAATCTGTCATTGTTCAATTGCACTTTTAACCATGGCATAGTGTTACATCTGCATCAGT
The DNA here is from genome assembly GCF_019175285.1 of Sceloporus undulatus. Lineage (NCBI taxonomy): Eukaryota > Metazoa > Chordata > Lepidosauria > Squamata > Phrynosomatidae > Sceloporus > Sceloporus undulatus. The sequence continues at coordinate 88,913,520 of NC_056524.1, read as the reverse complement.
GCCAACCACTATGCTAAATATTAAATAGGGTCTCTGTGCAACTAACCAGGGTGATCTTGACATTGTTGCTCAACCTAGGTTCTCCATCTTGTAAAAGAGAATGGCTAACTGCATGTTGTAGAGTCATTACAAAGCAGAATTGGCTAAAGATTGCTAAGTTCAAAAGTGTCACATAAATGGCAAACAATGTGACTCTTACAAACTTTCACAGCATCACAGTAATGCAGTGGGTTTAGTGGATCACATGGGTACCAGACTGTGCCATTTGTTTGTCACACATTTCTTTAATGCTCCTTTTGAGAGACACTAACATGCCTTTTGAGAGCTCTTGTTTATGACAGAAAGCCAGATGTGAAGGAATGTGCACATATCTTAATGTGAGACTGTTATGTTCCTCTGACAGTGACAGCATACTAATTAAACAAGTTTTTGAAGAAATGTGTTATATGCCTAGTGTATTGAATCTGTTGATGGACATGCATCTGCATTTCCTCCCTGAGCAATACACTGGGCGTATAACACATTTCTTCATCTTACATGGATCCATTTCCTTTTAGATGAAAGAATCTGAGAAATGCTGTGACTTTGCAATGTCTTTTAATTTAGAAATGTCTGGGGACAGCAGGTGTTACTGTGTTAAGGGGAGCTTACTCCTAGGAAAGTATGCTCAGCATTGCATCCAGACTGAGCAAGAGTCAACAACAGCTATTAAGCAACAATAACAATCCAAAGAAACCAGTCTGCATCTCCAAAGAACTCTGTAACCAAACCTTTCAGCTACCATTCAGTACTTTTCATTTTCCCTCTTCACCATCACATACTCACCTTGATCAAATGGCTTCATTCCTTTTTAACTTTATATTTATACTTTCATCAAAGTTTTAGTATAGCTTTTAATCTGCATTGTTTTGGATATTTTTTTTTACCCACCTTGAGTCTTATTGTTGGGAGGAAGGCAAGATATAAATGAATAAAATAACAACAGGGGCAAACTGGTTTTATAGCCTTCTTTCATCAAACAGATCCACCAGCACTGACTGTGGATAACTGGCATCTCCTGCTAGTGTGAGCACATCATACCAAGCAAGGAGATGGTTCCAAGCTATGCTCTGATAGGTTAGAAAGAGTACATTTTGAATGTGTATATATTTGTCACACACCCAGCAGATCTGATAAAGATAGGTCAAAGAGCTTGTATGAAAGAATGGCATGAAAAATACCCTAGTAGAATTTACAATGGACAAAACTATGGATAGCCATTTGGAAGAGAGTGTAATTACTTATGTAAATGTTAAAACTCTTCCAAACAAACCAGACGGTATAATAGTCATGGCTATTTACAAATGAAATATGCTTTGTTGTTTTTTGCCATTTGGAGGCTTGTGTTCCAGCTTTATCTCTGGTACAAGGTAGGCTCCTGGAACAAGCAGCTGAAACCACCATCGGCCCAAATTCAAAAAATTAAGCATCATGCTTGGCACTCTTGATTGCTAATCACATTGGAACAAGTGCTTCTCTAATTGACTCAGCTCTAACATCTTGCATTGTTATTGCATTGGTGCCAATGTTGATCTTAGCTGCTATTTGCAAGATATAACAGACACTACTGAAGAATACAGAAATAGAATTCCCAGCTAAGACCAACGACTGCTTATTAATCCTAAAGTGATGTATGGCTTATCAGATTTCAGGTCAGATTCTTTTTCAATCTTAGCCCAAAATAGAACATTTCATGAACTCATATTATTCCCACCAATAATCCAGAAATGCAAAGATCACCTTCAGCAGACAAATCTAGCTCATTTACTCTCATGTTCTGTTAGACTGTCTGAGTCTGTGATCTACTTTGTTCAGTTTACTCTGTTAAAAAAGATTACCTAAATCTGCAGTCTGACAAACCGCCTTTCAATGCTAGCTGCATTACTAACTACACTCTTGCATATGCATCCTCAGTGGGTACCAGGTTCTGAGTTGAAGTAGATCCCTGGGGTGCTTTTAGACAATTGGCATCTGGTGTTGTGAGCCAAAATTCAATGTGCTCCCTCAAAGATATTTTAAGATAAAGCTAGAAAAAGTGGTGGGGAAATGCAAGAGGTTTATAAATTGAAGATGACAGCTTCAGTTGTCCACAAACAAAACAAAGGTGCAGTGAAAACCTTATAAAATAATAATAATAATAATAATAATAATAATAATAATAATAATAATAATTCTATTTATATTTCCTGCTTCTCCCAAGGGACTGAAGCGGGATTACAACAAGAAATACAATAATACACATGTCTAAAATACAGTTTCTAAAACTACACCCAGGGAAACACCCTTGGCTGCAACATAACTAGGGCTCACTTAGTCTAGCAGCAAAGTACATGCTTTGCATACAGAAAGCCCCATATCATCTCTAGACAGGGTTGGAAAAAATTGGTGTCTGAAACCTCAACTGCTATTCAGTATAGCTAATACAGAACAAAATAGACCAATGCTCTGGCTTTGTAGAATGCTCCTTCCTATGTGTGTCATGTTCCTCCCTATGTCTGTCTTACACATTTCCTTGTATCCTGCTTTAAATTAATATTTCCTCAAAGCAGCTTGTACATAAACAAAGATTAAAATGGATTAAAAATGGGGGAGGAAGCACTTTCCCCCCACTTTTGGGGTAACATTCCCTCTCACTCACATACACACCCTGTCACTGAGCCTGTTCACCAGTTCTGTTCCAGTCTGCAGCTTTTATTCCTCTGACGGTGGAACAGCTGTTGTGCTTGCACCCTCACTGCTGTTTTTATTCTCCTCTTACCAGCAATACCAAGGAGCTGTCCAACAGCTGCTGGAACAAGAATGGATAAATAGTTTTTAAAAACACTGCTCCTCTCTCTCTCTCTGTCTCTGTCTCACCGAGAACAACAGCAACAAATATCACTTTCACCATTGGGTAAATTTATGAGAAGTTCTCCATCCCCCCCCCCTTTTCTTTATTTTGTATTCTTTGGGGTGAAAATAAAAACAACAAAAGGAGAAGCTTCTTTATATCCCTATTGCTATGTATCACACCAGCAAATCAGGCAATGCACAATTTTAACATCTGAATATTCATTGAATGACACTATCCATGTAAAATGGATGGTGAAGATTAGGTCTTTTCATTCTGTTTCCCCTCATTCCTTCTCCTTCTCCTCTATTTTCTATTCATTCTCTCTTGCATCCTTATCTTTCTCTGTGTCTCCCTTCCCTTCTTTCTTATATCTTTCCCACCTTCACTCCATCAACTCCACTCTCTGTTGTACCCATATATTTGATCATTCTTTCCTTTTCATGCTCTTGATTTCTTCTTTCCTTTCTCATTCCCCTTCCCTCCCCATTCCCTCTTTCCCTTCTCCTCTTCTCCCTTACCCCTTGTTTTTCCCCCCTCTCCCTGTGTGGTCACCTTCTCTTTCTCTCTTCTTCCCAGTTGTCCCTTCTCTCCCATCCTCCATCTACTCTTTTTTTATGCACCCCCACCAACATCAGGGGCACATCTAGATAGAGTGGCCTTGTTGGCATGATAAGGTTTTCCTATAAAGGTAGTACCGGTACAGAGCTGTAGATTACAATCCTATAAATACTTCCATGGGTGGTGGTGGTGGTTGTGTGCCTTGAAGTCATTTCCAACTTATGGTGACCCTATGATGAAGTTTTCTTGGCAAGTTTCTTCAGAGAGGGCTTGCTATTACCATTGCTTGGATGAGGGCAACCAAACTGAAACTTTATCCAGACAAGACAGAGGTGCTCCTGGTCAGTGAAAAGACAGATCTGGGAATAGAGATTTAGCCCGTGTTAGATGGAGCTACACTCCCCCTGAAAACCCAGGTTCTTAGTTTGTGGGTACTTTTGGATTCAGTGCTGAGCCCAGAAGTCCAGGTATCAGCTGTGGCCAGGAGTGTGTTTATACAGTTAAAGCTAGTGCACCAACTGAATGCATTATTTAAAAATAAACAATGAGTGGCTTATGAATGTGCAAACAGGACAGAGCATTCAGATAGATGAATTCATGAGAAAAGTGATAGATTTGCCCATCCATAGTAGAAGGAAGACATATATTAAAATTAAGTTTTGTTTAAGTATTGGTTAGGGGATTGGGAAGGGATTATTTGTATCTTATTGTATTTTCTGTATTGTATTTTCTTACTGCTGTTAGCCACCCAGATTCCCCGTGATTAGGCAGGATACAAATAAATCTATATTATATTATTATTATTAATTCTGGGTGCAAAACTGTTGTTGTTTGTTGTTCTTAGCTGCCTCTACCCTCTACCTCTCTGCTCAGGTCCTGCAGGCTCAGGACCATGATCTTCCTGACTGAGTCTATCCATCTAGCATGTGATCATCCTCTCTTTCTACTGCCCTCCACCATCCGCAGCATCATTGTGTTTGCTAATGAGTCATGCCTTCTCATGATGTGGCTGAAGTATGATTTAGTCATCTTGGCTTCCATGGAGAGTTCAGGCTTGATTTGTTTTAGGACCCAATTGTTTGTCCTTTTGGCTGTTCATGGTACACCACTCTTCTCCAGCACCACTTTTCAAATCAATTAATTTTCTTCTTATCTGCTTTCTTCACTAGCCAGCTCTCACATCTGTACATGGTAATGGTGGATGCAATGGCTTAGATGATTCTAACTTTGGTGTTCAGCTGTATATCTTTACATTTTAGGATGTTGTTTGGTTCTTTCATAGCTCCTCTTCCCATTCCAAATGCTCTTTTGATTTGTTGACCGCAGTCTTCATTCTGATCAATGTTTGATACAAGGTATGCAAAACTGTAACATCTCTAAAAGTAAAAGTCAATTCAATTCAATACAATTTATTGAGTAGCCCAAGGGCCGTTTCAAAATACTAGTAACATAATAAAAAGCAGTATCACACAGCTATATATAAAATGTAAATACAGTGCTCTAGGTGCAATAAACCTTCATACAATATAAATACATATGCATAACCTATGCGTGCACCAGAACCAGAACATGCACTACTTGTCTACAGCTTATATATATCTAAAAGATATACAATATGTGCTAAAGGATATACTAGTAAACAGATAAAATAAAATAGTTAACAATTAAACAGTAGTATGTAAGATAGTTACCATAGGGAATAAAACAGAATTAAAATTGGAATTGACATACATCAAATCTGATCATCCCCCTTACAATTAACACCAATCATTCCAACATATCTAGATCTCAACAGCGATGCTTTATGAAGGAACCGAGCTGTAGCAATAGAGATTTTTGAATCTTGTCCACTCATAAAGTAAGATGTTCTGATGTGGGTATCCCAGTATATTGTTCGTTTAATATAGGGATGAAGATATTGATCCCTTTCTGCTTGGTACAAATTACATCTAAACAAAATGTGTGCTAGATCCTCAATTTCTTAATCCCCACAAATACAAATTCGTTCATTATAAGGGATACCCTGAAATCTTCCATGTCTTATCATGGTATCAAGTTGGTCGAATCTTGCTCGGGTAAATGCCTCTCTGAGATGTTTAGGGATCTGTATTTTTAGATAAGATGGCATTTGAAAGGACTGTTTGTATTGGCTCAACCATTTTAAATTGCCTACCCTACTGAGTGTGGCTATATCTTCTTGAGCCGCAATGTTCAAAATTCTCTGTCTTGCATCCTTTCTTGCTTGATCATTCATAGTACAAGCTACAGGGAGGCCACAGCTCTTTATAAAGTTTAACAGTTGCCAGGACCATGTAGATTGCAATTGAGAGTGCAACTGTTCTAATAAGCATAGTCTAGGAAGTCTGTTTGGCTCCATTTCATTAATTTTACACCAGTAATTGAACACTCTGATTTTAGCTTGAGAGCAGATAGAATAAATTTCTAATTCTGCTCTCACAGCAGCTGCTGAGGTCCTTTTATCTACTCCTAGGATACTTCTCAGATGTTGAGACTGGGCTAGTTCTGCTACTGCGGTGGAATTTAGACCCCATACTTCTGCTGCATATAAAAGCATAGGTGTAACCTTAGCTTTGTATACATTAATTATTGGGGCTAGGGAGCCTGGGTACTTGTTGTAAAAGTCAAGTCACACAGCATCATAAGTGTCCATGTGCTATGCATTCATTTCCCCATTACAGTGAATGCTAATCATTACCTTGTCTGAATAAATAAATAAATAAATAAAGGTATGACATATTTACCTGTGCAATGAACCTCTATCCTCACTCTTGAGTAGGAATTAAGATGGCTCCTATCTCTGTAGAATGTTTGGGGAACAGAGAATGAAATGCTGATAACTGGCAATGTCAGTGTGTGTACATGAGCACATATCTAATTTTATTTTATTTATACCTCACCTTTCTCCCAGCAGGGGATTCAAAGTGACTTAAAAATCTCCCTCTCTCAGTGTGTCTCACAGATATGTTACGCAATCTAAGCAAATTTAAGGGTGTTATTACAGCACCTTATCCTAATCTAGTATCTGCTCCCAAATGCTTTGCTTAGAACTCCCATCTGCCTCACCCAGCATGGCCAATGGTGAAAAGCACCGAGAAGGCACTAACCTGGAAAAAGATGTGTATTATAGTTTCTAGCTGATGTATTTAGTTATAACAACAGCACAAGCCCAAGATTAGATGGTAGCCTTAGCACTGCCCCCCCCATAACTTTCTCCATATCATTTCTCCAATCTTCTCCTGTTTCCAAATTTTCTATTAATCCCTCCTTAAAAACAAAAACAGGCACTTGCATTTGTTTTTCTCTGCAGAGGTAGCAGAGACTTTAGGAAAGCATCTGGAAACATAAGTAAGGAAGGGGTTAATGGTCACTGATCCAATTCAATTCTTACACATTCCTTTTACACTCCTTGTAAAAACAAACACAATTCCCCCATATCATTGATATTTTGGCCACTGAACAACTAAAAGGATTGAAGGCAATTTTTCAGGTCGAATGGAATTTTAAAAAATCCCTTAGGTTTATGAATGGAATCTGACAGCAGACTGAACTCAGCAGTTTATTTAACAGAACAATCCTGGGTGGACTCTGGCTGAAAAGCCCATAGTTCTACTCTGAACAAGCAATTAAAACAATTTTATATAGAATTCTTACAAAAACAAGTAGCTGTAACAAATGAACAACAAAAGGCTATTACATACAAACACAAATAAGGAGCAAGTGCTTTAACTTAACTTGATATCACTAGAAATGTAGAATATTTTCTATATTTAAACACTCACTGAGAGTAAGTATTTCAGGGGGCTTACTCTAATGTAATTCAAGACCAAGAAGGAATAAAAAGATATTGGATGCAATACACAGATAAGTTATATAAAAGAGATGACAAAATGAAGGACATGTGGAATGAAGAGCCATATGAAGATGAACTTCAGATTCTAAAAAATGAGATGGAAGCTGCTCTAAGAGAAATGATGAGAAGCAAATCACTAGGAACAGATGATATTCCAGTGGAACTGCTGCAATCCACTTTGACAGTCAACTCTAATGCTAACCAACATTTGTCAACAGATATGAAAAACAAAACAATGGCCAATTGATTGTAAATGTCCAAAATACATCTCCATCCACACAAAAAGAAGATACAAAAGACTGCTGCTATAGGACCGTAATACTAATCTCCCATGCAAGCAAAATTATGATCAAAATTCTGCAACATAGACTCCAACCATACATGGAGAGAGAAATTCCTGAGGAGCAAGAAGGGTTCAGGAAAGGAAGAGGACTAGGGACTAGATTGCAAACATATGATGGATAATGGAGTGCATCAAATAATTCCAAAAGAAAATCAGTGTGTGCTTCATAGATTACAGCAAAGCTTTTGATTGCATAGATCATGAAAGGCTATGGAATGCCCCTAAAAACATGGGAGTTCCAACACATCTGATAGTCCTGATGAGGAATCTGTACTCAGGACAAGAGGTTCCTGTCAGAACAGAACGTGGAGAAACAGAATGGTTCCCAGTTGGCAAAGGAGTCAGGCAAGGCTGCATCTTACCATCCTACCTGTTCAACCTATATGCAGAACATACTGTAAGAAAAGCAAGCTTAGACCCAGGAGGAGGAGTGAAAATAGGAGGAAGGAATATCAACAAGCTATGATATGCAGATGACACCATAGTACTAGAAGAAAACCTCACAGACCTGGAACAACTACTGAAGAAGATCAAGTAAGAAAGTGCAAAGGCAGGCTTATTGTTTAACATAAAGAAAACAAAACTTAATGACCATAGAGCATCTACACAAATTCAATCTAAACAATGAGGAAATAGAAACAGTAAAAGAATTCTCATGCCTAGGATCAAACATTGATAGGAACAGGGAGTGCATCCAGGAAATCAAAAGATTAACAACGGGGATAGTGGCTATGAAAGAACTCAAAAAGATCCTAAAATGCAAAGATATAGAACTCAGTATAAATGTTAGAATGATACAAGCCATTGTATTCCCTCTTACCATATATGGACATGAGAGCTGGACAGTTAAGAAAGAGGACAGGGAGAAAATCAATTCATTCAAGATGAGCTGCTGGAGAAGATAACTGAGAATATCAGAATATCATGGACAGCCAAAAAGATAAATGAGCCCTAGAGCAGATCAAGACAAAAATCTGTCTGGATAGCAAAACTATGGCTGTTGTACTTTGGCCACATCATGAAAAGGGATGTCTCATTGGAAAAAAAACAATTAATACTAGGAAAGGTGGAGGGAAGCAGAAGGAGAGGAAGGCTGCATGTTAGATGGATGGACTCTATTAAGGAGATCACAAATATGAGTTTGCAGGAACTGAGTAGTGCAGTGGAGGACAGGGAGTCTTGAAGCAGGGACGTAGCCAGGATTTTGGGAAGGGGGGGGTCCAGACTAAGTGCCACCATTATAATGGGTCTTGGGTGCAGTGGCGCGGCAGCACACACCATTCATTTTATCTAACGGAAGGGGGGGGTCTGGACCCCAAGACCCCCCCCCGGCTACGTCCCTGCTTGAAGATGTCTCATCCACAGGGTCACCATGGGCTGAGATTGACTCAAGGGCAGTTAACAATAACAAAACCTCTTTGTGCCCACTTATCGGAGAATAATTGCTCTTAAACTAAGGACTTGCTACTGAGTAAACATGTATAGGGTTGCACATATAATAGAAACACATATTTTTCCACTATTGCATGGGAACACTCTGAGGAACACAGTTTATTATCATAGACCAGATTCCAAGGACCTGAATGGTTGCTTCTGATGGGGAGAAGTGAAAGTGTACTCTTTTTCAACCATAGCATGAAAATGCTTTTTCTGTCAAAGGATCAAAACAATTTGTGAAATAATAGTGCAGGCTGTGATTTCACAAAAGCAATTTCAATCTGAGTTTAGGGAGGCAAGCAATGTAGTGGTCGCTTTTATTAAATGACAGATTATAAGGTACCAGGGAACAATGGCTACCAGCTCAATGTCTTTATTGCTAAGAAAATTACTTAACTTCCAGGGGATCTGACAAATAATATACTGGCAACCTGTCTGGTGTTTGATCTATCTGTCTGCATTTGCTTTGTATGCTTCTAATGACAGAATTTAAAGTTTTTTTTCCTGGAAAGTTTAGGATTAAAATGAGCAGTAAGTACAGTTTTGGGTGTCGCTCAAGCAGTAATGTTGAATGTGTGATTGATTGATACAGTACATCTACTCTGTGTGTGCCTGGAATAACATCAATATCAACAATGGAAGTTTGTATTTCTTTTACAAAGGTTGCACAAATCATGCAGCTCCTTAGTTTACAGAGAGACAAAGCGTTTGAGGGGGCATAGAAATACTTCACAATGATATTTCAACAGAATTATTTCTGTATAGTTATTTCTACACAGATTTGGCTACATAATCATGCCAGTGCCACTGATGCTACATGCAGCTAAATTAGAGTAAGAATAATACATCTAGGAATGGTCATGTTGATTATTTCAGGCAGTCATGATGGGAAGCAAGGACTGCTCAGGGAACCAGGCTAACACTCTGGCTCTGTGAAGAAACAGCTGTTATTGGAAGATGGAGGATTTATATGTTTATAAGTAATAATCTATCTATCTTGAGAAATGATTGACCAGGAAGAGGTGACAAATGTGACTTTAACTTGAAGTTTCAGTCCCGTAAAGGAGATGTGGCTAGAATCCTGTAGTTTATCCCTAACTAGTGTAGTTAAGGATTAAACCTTATTGATAGTCTCATTCCATCAAATGAACGGTAAATCAGTCTGAATGGGTCTAACAATAAGGTTAATCCATTCTTTATCTGTAGAGATTGGTTAAGCCTAACGGCAGCTCCAGAAGGTGTCTTGAAGGTCTCTTGAGAGTTTCTAATTCTTTATCCTTCTGGAACACCTGGGCGGAGGATGGGAATTGGAGGCACTGTGTTGCACTGGTTCCGGTTCTGCTTCTCAGGCAGGTTCCAGATGGTGGTGCCTGGGGACAGCTGTTCTCAAAAAAGGAACTGTTATATGGCACACCACAAGTTGGCATATCAACCAAAGCTGATAACAGACACTCCTGACCATTGCATCTATCTGAGCTGACATTTGGAAAGACGGATCCAGGAGCATTCCCAAACTTCAAGCAAGTGTGACTCTATCTATGGGAAGTATGACTCTAGAAATTATTGACACACCCCCAGCCCCAAATCAGGACCCTTGACAGTAAGCACCTGTGTCTTCTCTGGATTCAGTTTCAGTTTGTTTTTCTGCATCCAGCCCATTACATCTTCCAAGCATTCATTCAGAGGAAACACACTATTCTTAGCTGGAACTATTCTTCAAGGCATGGAGAAGAATATTTGTGCATCGTCAGCATACTGATAACACCCTGCCCCATGTCTCTGACTCTTCTCTCACAGGGATTGCATGTAGATGTGGAATAGCACTGGGTATAGAATGGCACCTTCCTAGAATCAGAGGACCTAAAGATGGTAATGCACATGTTAGTAACCTCAAGGCTGAACTACTGAAATGGGCTATACATTGGGTTACCTTTGTACCAAGACCAGAAACTCCAACTAGTTCAGAATATGACAAGTATATCTAAGAGTGATGATATTACACTGATGTTAAAATCACTCCACTGGCTGCCAATCAGTTTCCAGGCAAAGTACAAAGTGTTGGTTATTACCGTTAAAGGCTCTAAATGGTTTGGTCTAGGTTACCTACAGGATCGTCTTCTCCTGTACAATCTGCCCTGTACACTCGGGTCTGTTTCAACCAGCCACAACTAGGTTGGCAACGGTTTCCCAGAGAAACTTTTTGTCTGCTGCCCCCAGACTGTGGAATGACTTTCTGGAAGAAATCTGACAGCTGAAAACACTCAATGCATTTAAAACAGCATTAAAGACATACATCTTCTGATAGGCCTACACAGTCAGTTTTAAATCATAGCTTTTAATTTTGTATATGCACTCTTTATGAGTGTATTTTAATGGTTTTATAGTACAGTGGTACCCCGGGATACGAATGCGCCGCCTTACGAAATTTCCGGGTTACGAAAAAAATCCATTGAAAAAAACTGTTCCGGGTTACGAAGGTTATTTCGGGTTACGAAAAAAATTTTGGTGCTTTTCGGCGCTTTTTCGCACGAAATCGCGGCTTTCGCTATTAGCGCCTATGGGTTTTTCGGCTTGCGAAGATTTTCGGGTTACGAAAGCGGCGGCGGAACGAATTAAATTCGTTACCCGTAACATAAACCCGTAACTGTGGGTTTATGTCTTTTTAATTGTGTTTTGTATTTTAACATGTTGTACTCCACTTCCAGCCTTGAGAAGAGGAGGAAAATACCACCACCACCACCTATTATTATTATTATTATTATTATTATTATTATTATTATTATTATCCTTTTGTGTTTTACCTCTACACCTACCAAATTATTCCTGCTGCAAAAATATGGAGGCTTCTTAAAAAATCCACTGTCCTCTTCCTGTCTCACAGGAATGGAGACAGGTTGGATTGCAAGAGAAGAGTCCTGTTGATATGCAAACAGATTTTAAATTTCCTGGACTTTGTTAAACTCCTAATTTCCACATGGCCAGAAAGTGGAGGAGCCACTCTGCAAAATTTATCTTTATATCTTGAGTGGTCCTCCTCAGATGAGGAAGAGAGCCAAGAGGATGGGATCCAGCCAAAAGAATCTGGGGGGGGAGCTGGAGGTTCAGACCTGCCCAGCCCACCTCTGGGGCCAATGGAAGCAGACAGAGCTAAGGCCTTGGCACTATCTTTTGTTTGATTTTGGATTGTCTTGTTATAGGGTTTTCAAGGTAAAAGCCTTCAGGAGTGGGTTATCTTTCCTTTATCTGTGCAGTACTAACAAGTGTTAGCTACAGTGTCACTACCACTGTCCCTGAGAGATCCACCACCAGAGTCACCTGTCCCCTGCCCCACTGTTGCTGCCCAGTAGCTGTATGGCACATTTAGCCTGGCTCCTCAGCATTTCTTCCTTCTTAGACATGCTGCTCTGACATGGGAGACAAACAACATTGCTACTGCCAACAGAACCGCTTGCCTCACAGGAGCACACAGTTCTACTACCATGAAAAAAAATATTCACATTAGGTAAAGAAATTTGGTACCTGGCAAGCTCTCTCACTCTTTCTGTACACACACACACAGCAAACCAACTGCACTTCTCCCTAGTTGGTATGTCTTACTTTTAGGAGCACTGTGACTGCCATGACCTGCTATATTAAACAACACACACCCTGCTGGTCCTGCGATCTTTGTTCTGTGCTTGAATCAAGACATCATCTTCAGTACATGGAGAAAACAACCACAGACTTGTGTACACACTTCAGGAACCACAGGTCTGCAATCCTGACCATGAGCAAACAGTGGCCTTTCATTCCAGTTCAGGACATCACTCTATCTCCAGTTTGTGCCTATTTGAAATTGAGGTGGATCTCCTTAAGGCATTTTGGATGAAAGAGAATTTTTGGATTCATAGACTTAATACCCCAATACCAGACAGCATCAGCTTAAAGGATAGTACTATCATCCCCTGAAGAAACCAGGAAACAGAGAGTGCTCTAAACTGCCACCTGAATGCAGCTCAGTTTCATCTTTAACAAATAAAGAAGGCAGATGCCAAAATGTTTTGCTCACTTTGGATTTTTTGACATCATCTTTGTCAGAAGTGTTGAATTACATGCAATGTGATTCAAAATACTGCTTTGCAACATAATAGCTTGGCTTGGCTTGCATTTATAGAAAAACTTCCTTCACTTCTTTAGATGCCATTATATTTTTTGTGAGATAGGTTAGTCTGTGACCAGTTTCTTTGAATTATTTCATTTTATTATGCTGTGAACTTTTGCTAGTGAATGAGCCTTTTGTGTCACCCTTGAGAAGAGCCAAGATGAACAAAAAAGTTTCATTTAAAAGCATTCTTCTGAATATATGGTATGATCTCAGATCACTACTCCACAGACTATTTTAAATTGATACTTACAAAAGGAGATTTCTAACAGAGATTGACTTCAAGGCACTAAGTTTCTGATGGAAGTTGACATTTTCTGATTTAAAAAAAAACAGCAAAAGCTGACAGTAATGGCTATTAGCTTGCCTGGCTTTGAAGATTTTACAAATTCAGTAAACAAAAATCTCAAAGTAGCTATTTGCTGTGAAATCTAATTTTCTGTACATTGATAAATAGTATATTCTTAAATATAAATAACCCATTATTTGCTTGTGATCTTCTTAAAGTAGACTAGATTACTGGTAGTCAGAATGGTGGACCATGGACCAATGGTTGTCCATGAGCTATTGGCTGCTGGTCTATAGCCACTTTCTTTTCAACAAGCAAACAAACAGTTGTAATCAATGAGCAGAAATATACTACCTGTTGTGGAATATTATGAAAAATCTTGCTAGTCCCTCACATCATATAGTTTAAGAAGCAATGGACTAGATGATCTTTGGACTAGATCATTGATCTTCAAATTTGGATCTTCATATTTGGACTTCAGCTCCACTCCCATGGTCAAGGATTCTGGGACCTGTAATCCGACATCAGGAGGATCTAAGATTGGGATATGCAGAAAGGAATAAATTGGAAAAATAAGACGTATGTTCCTATGTATCAGATTAATGATTTCTCAGTGCTCTTTATTGTTACAGCTCATTCTGAGACTTTACAAGCAAGTGAGAAAAACTACTTCTGCACTGACTAAGAGGAAAGGGCAAAAAAGAGTTCTCTCTTAATATCATGATTCTGACCCAGATAATATTTGATTGGCTGGTCCTCCTACGAAATCTCTCTCAATGGCTCTCTGCTCTTGACACTGTTTGAATCAGAAGGATGATAGTCTCCAACACTTCTCCAGGAAAGGCAATCTGTTTTCAAGTACTGCCACCTCTAGTTACATACTGCTCTTCTGGATTTTTATATGGCATTTGATATTAGCAAGCTGATGCATCTATGAGGAGCAGGGTATTGCATTCATGTCTTGCTTGTAGGCATCCCATCAGCATCTAATTTACCACTGTGGGAGAAAAAAACCTAGCCTTTGGTCTGACTGAGTGTGTATTACACAACTGAACCCCTGCCATTGCTGTGATATAGCAACTGTCAGTGCAGTAAGGCCATCAGTTTCTACAGTGATTTTTTTTCCTAGACATAGTAGCTTTGTGTAGCTGCAGAGGTAGAGGTAGCCTGGGCTGAAAAGATTGTTCCCTTTGCTGCAGGACAATAAGCAAGCAAATAATTCCACAATCATCTGGTTGAGCTGAGAAAGCAGCCCCTGTTCCTGGAAGAGTATGAACCACTAGAGGAATGCAAATTAATATTTTGTTTCATCCTTTTCCTTTTGATGGTATCCAAAGCAATTCCAGTCTATGATGACAATCTTGGATAAGAGGAGCCCTAGCTATGCATGAAGATCCAGGATACTGCAAAAGAAGGTAGTGCATGCAATTGCAAACACATTCACTATTGTGACTTAAAACTGGAAAAATAGCAGCTGCTTTTATCCTTTTCAAGGTGTTCCCTAAATCTAAAAATATATCCAGGTTCAGTACATACTACATCATTTCTGATGTTGTCTCTTTTATCTCTTTTTTGTCTGTAGTTGTTAGTGGTGTTTCTCTCTAATCACTGTTTGAAAGGCATTCCCTTTCTCTATCCCATCATTCACCTGGAGCCATAATAGCCTGACTGTTCTACTGAAGCCATAAAATGAGTACAAAAAGGACACTTTAAGGGAAGAGGCAGCATGGGCACATTCTTCAGCACCACAGCCTCTTTAAAGATATTTTTACTTCCACTTTCATGCTTGGGAAACCTTTTGCTATATTGTTTGTGTGACTGCAATGTATTTTTGTGAAAGTGCTTATAATGTTTTAAAATGGAGATCTGTTTTTCCAAAGGAAAGATCAAAGTGGTCATGATTTGTTGGCTGTGGATGAAAAGATATTATTTATATTTATTCTTTGAATTCATACTTTTGCAGGTTAGTATATTTTATGTTAACACGACATTAACACCTATGCCTGTTCTCTACCATAATTTTGGCTCATAATTTTAACTTAAAAAAACTCACAACAGCTTACAAAGTTCAGTCATATCTAGATAAAGTTGGGGAATCAAGGCTGATGGATAGCTCTGGATCCAATTTCTGATAGGGTCCCATGGTGGTTTACATATTCAGGGCCAGTTCTGTGTCACATACTTTTAATGTAGCTGATAGTTTGATCTTTGATAGGTGGCCAGGAAAGAAGGGAATAGTTCTATTCTGGTGTTGCTTGTATTACTATGAGATGCCTATCAGTTCTACTATGTTGTTCTGAGAGCACCACATAATTTACCTTGAACTGATTTTCCATCAGAATTACCCATGTCTATGCTAATTCAATCTCTTTTTAAATTGCAAACCTACTGACTCTCATTGAATGCAAACACCTATTGCATGTGAACACCTATTGCAGAATGTGTAGGAACCAAGAATAATTTCATGGGTTCTTGTACTCTGATTACTTAATGACAGTTTTCATCCATTCATTGTACGAAGAGATGCACAATGCATAGTGTGACAACTGAAGAGGAAGGCTGGAGGCTGACAATTTATTGCGGCATCCAGGTGAGAATGGATACTCCTTTAGCAAATACAGTGGGCCCTTTGTCCCTTTTCCCAAAGCTCAAATCACCACAACCCAAGTAGTTTGTCCTAATGAGGAAAGCACACAGTGGATCAGGTATAGTGAAAGGAAAGACAGTAGAAGACCAAATCAGGTTTGTACAGATTGTTGCTATTCGCAATTCAGTTTTGAAAATGCATTTGTATCAAGGGAGACAAATACTTTTTTAATGAAATCTGTTATGGTGTGAGAGACTTTCATGATGCAGCTCACTGAAGCAGACTTTTCTCTTTTGAAAACACAAGCTGACACAGTACATACAGTCCGCACTATCATAACCTTCTATCTGGTAATCTCCAGGTGTGTTGGACTTCAAATGAGATGGTGAGAGTTATTGTTCAACGCAGTGGGGGCAAGTTTGTTGAGGAAACCTCCTCTCCTTACATCTAGATCAACAGTTCTTAATTTATTTTGGATCATAGACCCCACTGAAAATCTAAAGAAAGTGAGGGACCTCCCCCTACCATGTATATAAACATAGTTTTCAGATTAACATGAAGGAAATAGAAGGGGGAAACATATTTTTGGGTCCAGTTCATAAACTTCCTGAAATGCATGCGACCACAGGTTAAGAACCACTGATTTCTGCTGCCCTCCTGGATTTACTGGATTTATTGATTAATGTTTGATTAGTGTTATTTGCTACCTGTGTATATTTTACCTATGGTTAATTTGGGTTTATAAATCATTATATAAACTTTGATATGTGTTTGCGGTTCACTCCTGCAGAGGTGTGCAAGGATAGTGGCGGGATACAATAAAAAAAAGTATCCAGTGGTGCAGCTTGAAGCCGTGCCATGTGGTCATGACATGTGCACTCCAGCTGCCTTGGGAGTGGGCAGTGTGGTTGGTGGGGTTTCAATGTGGCTTTGGAAAAGGCAGTTTCAGAAAAGAGAACCCTCTCTGTTTTGCCCCTGTGTTACAGCCTTCTTTTCAGATGACACAGACAACAAATCTGCTGGCTCTTTCCTGGCTCCTTTTATTGTCTCTCTAGCTTCACCTGGGCTATAAGTTGCTCAAGCAAAATAAATCAAAACAAAGGTCCTGAGTGTTCTTCATTTATAATATCCAATTAAAATAATGGTCTTAAGATATTACTTCACTTTCAGTATACTTGGGGTCTTTGGTTGTTGGCCATCTTAAATGCATCAGCTATTACATATGCTAGGAGGTTATTCTTGATCACATCTGCTCACAGTCATAGTGTTGTGAGAAGTGCCAACATTTTCATCCCTTATCTTGTTTACAATCTTGTAGGCATTTTGTGTAGATTTAAGCAACTGCACAGTTCTCAATAGTACACATTCTAATACATCTTGGTTTTCTGCATTATACTAATATCCTATAAGCTACACTTATAGGATTATAGGATTCTGTACTTCATAGATTCATTCCCAGCCCTTATGGTGGGCAACCAAATAAGAGTAACCTGTAGCAATTGGTTGAGAAAAAAATGTATGGGGTTGGGCTTCCATGATGCCACAGTGATGTTCTTGGGCCACACTTGTGACCCATGGAATACATTTCCTGCATCCTTGATGTAACTTTTAAAAAGTAAGGAGAAATTTTGATCAGATGCTGACAGAGCCATCAGAACATGTAAGCATATGTGCTTTGCTGACTTACAAAGAGAGGAGGATTTAAAAACACACATACACACACAGTAATTTTGCTTTTTTATGCCCCCCCCCCCCCCCCCGGTATGGCTTAAAAGATTTTAATATATGACATCAATAATGTTATTTAAATTATTTCATGAAAACCATAAATATTGATAGATTATTTTCCTATCAAATAGTTAAAAGTGAAATGAATGTGAACTTATATTTGGTAATGTAATCTCTGGTATTGTATGCCCCACAAAACCATTGTGATTTCTGGGATTCTGTGCCCCACAAAATTAACACATTATTTTCTAAGATGTTATAACCTAGTAAAAAAAGAAGAAGCCATAAATCAAAGTATAATATAGAACATAACAAATTGTTTCTTCCTTGCACACCTTTGACTTTCAAGATTCAACTTAGGTATTCTACTGCTAGAGGAACACATCTTTTCCCTAGCAAGTTGATTTTCTGTTTTCAAGAAAGTCTTCATAATACAGAGCAGCATTCAAGCATGCAGTCCATCATCTGTTTTCTGGCATCGTTTTGCCTAGGTAAATCCAATAGGAGCTACACACCATATGATTTTGTAATGACAAAGCTGTGTGGATTTTCAGGGTACTTTACAAACTTTTTCCCCAGGCACAGAGCTTGACTGAACTACTGAACTAGAGAATCTCATCCCAAGTATGTAAGTATGCAGCAGCAATGTAATTTTTCCCCATCTTTTCTTTCATAGGGTGTGTGGTTCAATGATCAACAGACAGAAAACTGTTAGACAAGGGATGAGCAGCTGCACCCTATTTATGCTCTCATGGGACCCCAAAGCTGGCAAGTTGTGATTTTTGCTGATATGGAAATGACAGGTCCTGTGCAGACATACCTCAGAGCCTCTACAGACCAACATTTTGCGCTGGCGTGGGAGTGTGGCATATGCACGTCAGCTGCCCCCATGCCAACATCATGCTGCATGCCCAACCACATGGAGGGGGGGCAGCAAGGCACTCCATCAGTGCAGCATTTAAATGCACTGCGCCAAAGGAGTGCGGAAAAGCCGTGGTGGTGGCAGCTAGGGAGCCCTTTCTGTGGTGCAAAAAAGAGCTGCTTTTTGTGGCTTTTGGTGCCATGGAAAGGCCAAATCTGGGCTGCGGCGTGCGGGTGCCATAGCCCAGAACTGGCAGGGAAAGAGGCATCACGGAGTCACTCCTTAGGGGCTGTTCTTGAGCCCCTCAGTCAACAAACAGTGAAGCTCCTTTTTACAAAACCTCCTTATCCCACCAAGCCCCTCTTCCTACTTCCCTCCTGTCTACCTGGAAGATTATTTCACCAGTATCAGTATTGAATGGACAGTGAAATAGCTGGACAAACATGCACTGTTTGTAAAGTACAGTAACATCCAAAATTCACAAAACAGTGATACCTTTATTGGGCCACCCAAAATGCACAAGAAGCATGTCACAAGCTTTCAAAGCTCCACTGGTTTCTTCATCAGGCAAAGGTGTTAAAAATCATACAGGAAAAAGAAAAAAATGACAGTGTTAGCCATAGGCCTGCATTTTGTCAGAATGTTGGGTTTGCTATTCTTACTTCCAATGGTATGTACTTGCTATTGCTATTGCTAAAAAGCTTTGTGAGAACCACTTTGTCTTGAATCCTTTGTGAGGCTACAAGCCCCTTTGTTAGGCAGAGAACACTGAATTTCTCAGGAAGTCTCCATGCTATTACATCGGGAAAACTTTTAGGTTTTAAGATTCAGAATTTCCCTATGCAACAAAAGGCTTGCTTTTATGACTGTTTCTCTCGGGAAGAGAATGGAAGTGCTACAACATCATGCAATGAGGCATGGAGAAAGCTGCTACTCTCCTATTCTGTTTTGGCATTCTTTTCTTATGCAGAAAAGCTCCTGGTTGTTTAATTTCACATGTGTATATTGTTAATTTTGAATATAAAAGTTGCTGCAACATGTTAATTTGCTGCTCTTTTTTTTCTTTTGGTGGTGTAGGAACCTATTTCTATTCTCTCCATGTTATTTCTGCCTCTGGTACCAAAATTTCTGTTAAAGAAGTAATGCCCAGGAATATACCTGCTACACTTTCACTTCCAATTTGTCAAAACTGCTGTTTTAGGTCTTTTTGAAATGCTGAGGAATGGGTAGGGATGAGGTGCAGGACAGCAACTCAGTTTGCACCTCCTTGCACATTGCACCTCCTTGAGGTTTTTGGAAACATAATTAGCAGATTTTAAAGCAACAAAAATGCTGACAGGACAAGTAAAGTCAGGAGGAGGCTTAGAGCTCCACAAAAGGCTTCTTGTAATTTGATGGCCACACAGTTCCCTCTCTTGTTTGCAGGAGTCCCCAGCATCTTACTTATCCCAGCTGGCTCCAATCAGATTTTTGCTTTGGCTGAAATCAGAGAAATATGCTATTTTCTTCCTACGTCCGTTATGTCATAATGGTGTTGCCCGTATGCGCAGTCTCATAACCCTAGCACGGCGCTAGCATGGCACTTTAGTGCCATCTGTACCGTGCCCAAGCTGCTTTTGTTAAAGATTCTTCTCTAAGGACTATTTCACATTCCAAATTATAGCACTATGATTCCACTTTAATTATAATGACAACATCCTATGGGGTTTGCAATTTAGTGAGAGGTATTTAGAATTCTCAGTCACAGAACTTTAGTGTCTCATCAGACTACAAACCCCACGATTTCACTGGATGCAGACATGGCAGCTAAAGTGGAATCATAGTGCTATAACTGTGTAGTGTCAAAGAGAAACTAGTACAGAACAATTCATGGATATCCATTGTAAAAGGCAATGGCTTTTAAACCAATTGGACAGTCCATTCCAATGTACATTTACTTAGGGATAAATTCACCTGTGGGTATATGCCCAGTACAAAATGTTTAAGACTGAAATGTAAGGCTGGAATCCTATTTAAGACGTATATGTAGAGTGGATTTTCCAGCAGCTGAAGCCCTAATGTAGTGGTTTTATGTTACACGCATAATATATATTTGCTGACCTTTCATACCACAGATATATCTGTAGAACATGGATTTGGCCTCCTACAAGAAAAAGCAGGCATGTCTTTTGAAAATAGAAGGTTCTGCATTTCTGTTCTAACAAAATCCCCTTTCTGCTGTCTATGAAATTATTTCAAATGTCAATGCTGGGAACAAACATAGCCTAGTTCATTTTAATGTTGCCTTGTGCAGTTTATTTATGGTAAATCAGAGGATTAGCACTACTAGAGGTTCAAATAATTTGACGTCAAGTGAAACTCATGACAGTGTTAATATTAATTATCACATTTTTATTCTAGGAAACCTTCATTTAATAATTGATAGAAAATATGTGTTGCTGCCACTGTTCATTGTTTAATTACTTTTCTGATCAAATACATTAATGAAGGAAGACCTAATAAATCATGCAAGAGCATAACGAAGTCCTTAATTAGTATGTGTTGCACTGATTGATGGTAACAGAAAATTACCGCAATCTTGAAAAGGTACTTCAATTTGACCATGTTGTATTAGAAGGACACCTTCAACCAAGTTTGTTATTTGAACAGAAACAAAAGATAGGGATTCCTCTTGAAGATACAGTATTATGAGGGCCTTGTTGATTTTGCAGCATTTTGCATTCTACATAAGAAACAAGGGTTTTAGCTAAGAAATTAAGTCTATATAAAAACACCAGTGGATATGTTTTCTAAGATTCTACTGTGGCATTTTTAGCCATAAGCAAACTATCTGTCAAAAGGAATTTCAACCTGTTCCAAGAATTCTTTTCTGGTTTTAAAAGAACAATGACTTTTAGCCAAGCTTTGATGTCATTCCTTACACTGATTTAATTAGTTTTGGAGCAACAACAACTTCTTGCAGAAACCTGCATGCTGGCGATAAAAGAAAAGCTAGAAGTTTAAATTTAAAATAGCCTAATAATACTACACCATGCTCATTTGTCAGACTTGATATCAGTGACCAACATGGCTTTTAGGATGAAACTGTGTCCCCTGTTTTGGTACATATCAGTTGCTGTCAATAGAATTATGCATGTGAACAACTAAAATTTACAAAGTTGTTTCCAAGGAGCACAAAATGTCCTTGATCTTTGTTAATGACCCTTTTTATAACAGCATGTATTTCTTTCTATGAATATTTGTAGATGTATTTAATGAGACATTTTCTATCTATGGTTTATGTTCTTGCAGTTTCACACCACACATGCTTAGAAATACACAATGCTTTTGGTTCTTCTTTTGAGTCTCTTCTGGTAATGGTCCATAGATGTGATTTAACTGGCAAAATAGATCCATACAATGTGTTCTTCTGGTATGTATATATGGTGTGAAGCAATTTGATGAGTTTGGGGGAGTACAGACCACCGAGAAATGGTGGTCTGCAGGCACCTGTTTTTATTCCGGAGGGACGGTCCAGTCCCCAAACCACTGTCACTCCGGAGTAAAAAGAACCTGGAAAAACCAGGTTGCGAGTGCACAAATGGTGCACTCGTGATGTAACAGACATGCTGTGACATGCAGATGCTATGAGTCTGTTACATCAAAATGGCTGTACCCGTGTAGATGGAATATGCCACCATTATTGTGCCGCTGGTACGTACTAAGGTTAGGGACTGTGCAGTTGGTGCTCCTCTGTTCCGGGCCTATATTAGAAGTCCATAATTTGAAAAGAATTTTTTCTTGTGGTAGTCAATAATATCATTGATTTTGGACATAGGAGAGCACATGTTTTTAAAAACTATTGTTTTAGACGATAGGTACAAACAGGCTGTTTTTAAATAATATTAGGAGGTAGGGACAGATTTAATAGTGAAAAATCAGAAGTGTGATGTTTTAAAAGTGGAAGGACTTTATCACACCAGGCTCATAAAGCACCACAATTACATTAGTCTAAGAAATGCAATCATATAAGGTTGAGGGCAGACATTATCACACAGGTCTTCCAAATTACTACAGTGTTGCTTTTGTGCTGACTTATGTCTTCTGCCTATCAGCCTCCATAGCCTCACCTCCCTGCCCTATGCCTTTTCCAGCATACCTTTCAGTCTGTGTTTATTTTTAATTGTTTTTATTTTTAGTGCAATTGCATGATCATGGCAATCCATTAAAGGAGAGAGAGAGAGAGAGGTAGCCCACTTGGGAATAGTAAGGAGGATGGTGGACAGAAGCATAATCATGTGTACTCGCACCATGTGGCTGCCTGCGTATCAGAATTACTTCGGGAGGAACTTATCACATGTCCATTAACAGTGGAAAAGCAGTGCGATTGGGAGACATGGATGGATTTTGCCAGTCAACAGCCTTCTACAGACCAGCATAAAGAGCCGGCGTGGCTGCAAAGTGGGGGCCGCTCCAAAGGGGCAGTCTGTTGAGCCACAATGAGAAGCAGCATTCAAGCAACAGATGGACTATAAACCAGCTATTGGACAGTTGTGTGATAAGGTATGGCACAGATGCCGCTATCCTGCTTTAATTCCACTTGTCAAGCCTGGTGTGATAAATGTCTGAAGAATGAAATACAGTGCTAGATGCCAAACTCAACTTGAGTCAACAATCTGATTTTCTAGCACAGCTCCCATTCATTGTCAAGCAGCTTATATTGGAGACATTCCCAGTGTTTTGTGACTAGAAGTACATCAGGGAGAACCCAACAGACTGAATGCTTGAGTGGCATGTACCATATTTTAAGAATACTGCAATAGGCATTTAATACATGATTCACTTAAGGAATTGCATAGTGATGAGAAGCTGAGGCTTTCCACTGGAAATCAAAGTTATGAATTGGCTAATTGTCTATATCCATCCTGGTTTTATACGAATTAGACATGGCTTGTGTTTTTGGCCCCTGTACCTTTTATTTATTTCATGACATAAATGAAAGTAGACTTAATGTTAACATCCTGGAAGTTAAATTTGATCACAAACTTTGCAACATTTACTGTATATACTTTTGTATAAGTCGACCTCATGTATAAGTTGAAGACAGGTTTGGGGGCAATATCATGGATTTTGATATGACCAGTGGATAAGTCGAGGGTCAAACTCAGGGGGATGTGACAAAGGATCTAAACGGAGGGGGGAGGGAACCACTTCACTCTCTCCTTCTCCCACTTTGGATCTCTCCCAAGGGTCACAGTCTGGGCATGCAAAATGTGGACACAAACCTCCAATTTCCCTTCCTTCCCCACAACTTTCCTCAAGGCTGATGGCTTGCAAAAAGGGGGAAGCAGACCTCCAATTTCCCTCTTTTCCCCACAACTTCCACCAAGGCTGATGGCTTGCAAAAAGGGGAACACAGACCTCCAATTTAAACCCTCTCTCTCCTCCCTCCCTTTTCTACAGCTTTCCCAAGGCTCACAGAGAGTTATTACCATATTGACCCATATATATGTCTACCTAGGATTTTGGAGCCCATTTTTGGTCTTAATTTTTTCAATTTATAGACGAGTATATGCGGTAATCATTTATTTAAGATTTAAGAAATGCTCAATTGGAACAATGAAGAGTTATGACACAACAGTTCTCCAAATTATGTTTTGAAAAGGACAAATTATGCCATCGAAAGAGTACTGTTCATAAGCCATCTAATGAACAATGTGTGCAAAGATGTCATGCAGTCAGAATATATATCAATCAGATTATTTAATTATAAACATTTGAAACCTAATATACGTATTAACTTGGTGCCAAAAAGCTTCAATGTAGGAAGGGAAGCAATGCTTCTTTTCAGATGCACAGCTATGTTAAGGATATGTAATTTAAAAAACCATCAAAAACAAAACTGGATATGGATCCCACAAACGAAGGCCAAGTGATTTGACAGACCAACACATTTGGAGCCTGCAAGGTATGACTTATGAAACTGAATGTGTAGCCCAAGAAGGGATTGGCAAATCTTTGGGCACAAAACCTGAACCATTTTTCATTAGAAAAGTGTCATCACAAAGGACCTCAACTGTATCTTTCAGCTCTGATTATTACCTCCTAAAAAGAGTCTAGCATCTAAATACTCTAAAGGCACCAAATCCTGTTTGATCTTGGAAGCTAAGCAGGGTCAGGCCTTGGTTAGTACTTGCATGGGAGACTAACATATACCAGGTGCTGTCTGCTATATTTCAGAGGAAGGAACTGGTAAAGCCACCTCTGAGTATTCCTTGCCTAAGAAAATCCTGTACAGTTCATGGGATTGGCAGAAGTCTACAGGAGACTTGAAGGCACATATGCACACAAAGAGTCTAGCAGCAAACAGTGTAAGAGAGCTGCCATTTTTAATACAGTAAAGCAGCATATTATGGAGGTCAGTCCAGCACTAGCTATTTAAGTGGCAAGTAGCATAGGAAACATTATGTAAACCTTTTTCATTTAGCCCTTTACAGCATTTCTTGTTTTCATGATAAAGAGTACACATATTAAAATAATTCCTGTTTGCAGAATAATTTACAAACTAAAAGGCTATGGAGAATATTTTTTGCTTTAACTCACAATGCTTCCTTTCACAAAGTGAATGACATGGTAAAATACAGTTGGACAGACAATCATACTTGAGTTTCTTTCAGATGTAAAAAGCTTGTTTTCTTTTTAATCTTCCGGCTGCATATTTCCTCTGGGAAATTCAACTTCTTTATCTCATGTTGTCTTCAGAGTGTTTGCTGAATTCCCAATCTGATCCTTCAGAACTTACTTCTATTTATGACTCTCATGCACATTTTAATTATAATAGATGAGACAATTTAGCTTGAACAAGCAAGAAAGTTCAGTGGCACATGATAAAGAGTAAACAAGTAGATCAGAGAGATTGATTAGTTGACTTAAAGAGAGCAGCAGACACCTGTGGCTTGACTGAAATTTCTGTAATGTAGTTGGGAAGAAGAAGTGCTTGCCTCATAAGGCATTCTGAGTTTCATTGTAAATATACTGGAAACTGGTATGATAGCACCTGTCATGTCCTAAGTGAAGAAGAGACCACTTTTGATGAGGGAGGAAAAGTGGAGGATCCAGTCAAAGCAAGAGGTGGCTGGTAGCCCTGCCTTGGAAGTAGAATGTGGACCATTGCATGCAGACCCTAAAAAGTAGGAGTCAGACATACTGCATCCTTCTGATTAAAGCAGAAGTAAAAGGGGAGCAGGACTTTCCTTGGTGTGCATTAAAAAGGAAACACTGAGTTAATTAAGCCAGCTGTACTGATTATGCATTAGAACAGCCATGATCATCTCTTCCCTTTAAGGCAACATATCCACTGTCCCTACTTGGCAATGTGTGCCAATCTCTGCACTCTCATTTTCTGACCTTCACCTTGTTCTTTGGACAAGATGACTCCCTGCTTGTAAACTTTCTGGACAACTTCATGTTCTTGGACCCTAGATCACTTTAACCATGCTTTTTCTTTTACATACCCAATGAATTTAATCCTGTGTTTAACACTCTAGGACACTGTACACCTGAAACAGGGCAGTACCTTTTAAATACTGGGCAGGGGGAGATTAGGAACAGCAGAAGCAGATGCTGCATTGCAGGACATATTTTTAAAAAAGACCTCAGTTCACAAAGCTCATGATCGTAAATAATTGTTATCAACAATAGAGGTCCTTGTGCAGAACAACAGATAATCAATATACATTGGTAGTAGATTTACAGTACTCATCAGGGCTCCAGCCGAAACTGTCTTGTAGTATAAGAATGAAGTGTAATTTTAACCAATGAAAAAGAACCAAAGAATTGCCATTTTGGCTCAGACCAAACACAAACATTTTGAATTTTCCAGAGACCACTTGAAGCGGTCTTCTAAAATGCATCCAGGGAATAATATTTATTTTACATGCCTTCACTTTTGTTATGATTTCCATTTTGAATAATCTATACTGTAAAAGTATACACTTAGGATATTATCAGACAGGAAATCCACACCAGGACAGATGCGGGTTGTAACTGTCTTATCTTACTGCACTGCCGGGTGCCCAGGCAGTAGGCAGCCCATATCCAACCTGGGCTGCTCTGAAAGCTTTTAATAATAGGCTTGTGCTGTTCTTCAAAAGCTGCCGGAAAAGCCTGGGTTGGATACAGGCTACCTACTACCTGGGCACAGGGCAGTGTGATAAGATCTGTTCCAGATGAAACTTGTGTCTATCCTGGCATGGATTTCCTGTGCGATAATCTCCATTAAGGATTATACTTTTTTAAAAACATGTTGCAAATAGCTGGCGAGACATGCTTATCTACATTCCTCTTTTCTCTTTTTCTGTTCATCCATGCATAGTAAGGAATTTTGGAGGCAGTTGCTATTTATCTTCCCTCCTGTATGCTGGCACACACAACTACAGTAGGATCAACTCGAACAGAACCCTATTCTTTATCAGTTCATTTTCCCCCCTTATATTGTTTACTGCAGACACACTGATGCAACCTGGCAGTGAAAATCTGTGTTTCTCTTCTATTGCCAATTCTGCTTAAAAACATCCAGCTAAACCAGTGATGGTGAGCCTTTTAGAGGCCAAGTGCCCAAACTGCAACCCAAAACCCACTTATTTATTGCAAAGTGCCATGTCCCCCTGGCTTTCTAGTTACAAACTCTGGCAAACTCTGTGCTGGGGTGACGGCACATGTACCCACAGAGAGGGCTCTGAGTGCCACCTCTGGCACGTGTGCCACAGGTTCGCCATCACTGACCTAGACTTAAGGGGGGGGGGGGGGAACTGTGGGATTGAGCAGGCATTAAAAGATCTTTCTAAAAATGAGGTTCCCTGTGTGAGGTCTTGTTAAACTGAGGTGTGCCTGTATTACAGCAAAATCTGTTCCTAATCCTACTATGACCTCCCAGGGAAGGAAAGATCAAATGTATTTTTCTTGTGTAGATGATCTAATGCACGTTGTCAGTAGAATATTAGGATGAAGGGGTACATCTATCTCTATTAAAACATTATATTTCTTTTTGTGACAGTCTCCTGCAATACCATTTACCATATTTTTGTATTGACAAAATTAATAAAAACATTCAGCTTAGTGGAAACATTTTGAAATGTAATTAGTATTCCATAATAGTGAAAATAAAAGCTGTCTAAACATTATAAAAGCTGCCAGAATTTTAAAGAGTAATTTTGATTGCCTCCTCATTGATTAATTCGCAGGCACATAACCAAGCATTCATATATCCAGCAGAGTGAGTTATAAATAAACATTAGCTAGGAACCTGTATGGAATATTTATTGACCTTGCTGTAGAGCATGCATTTGGAATTGCTCTTGTGAGGCCAATATAAGGAGTGTACAAAGAACAAGGCCTTGATAAAATTAATATTTTGTGCAGCATGAAAACATTACATGAAATGCAGAGTGAGTGGCAGCATCCTTGTTCTGGAACAATCTTATTGATTCCCCCCCCCCACACACACACACAAGCATGAATGTGAATTGTATGAAAGGCAACTGTTACCTATAAGTACCAGAAGGACTGCATTCTCATCTTGGGATAATTTTACTCAATTATGAGTTGGAAAACTAGTCAGAAATCATCTAGTCTACCCCTTGTCCAGTGCAGTGTTTCTGGCATGCTTCTGAGCATCCAGAGGAACCTGACTAACCACTACTGGAAACAAACTTTGAGGAAAATATGGTGATCTAATAGTGGTGGCCAAATGTAATAATGGGGTCAGTAGTGCCATGCTTGGTGGAATGGCAGAATACATTCCTCTCATACATGCCTTATGTGTTCAAGTCTTCAGGTAAAGTGGCTATAGTCACATAGAAAAGACTCTGCGGAAATAACTTGTAGCTCTCCAGACATCATCGAACTTTCACTACTGGCTATGCTTGCTGGGGTCTCTGGGAGCTGCAGTCCAATGATATCTGGTGTGCTAAAGTTTGCCCATTTGGGTGTAAAGAGAAATCTATTTGCATCACAAAACTCAGGTATGTGTCTTCTGCTTGTAATTCTCACTCCCACATGGTAGGATCTGCACACATTTCCCTACCTGTTACAGAAGTTTTCTATGTCTCCTTATGGTGACACGTTGACATATTATGCTCATGAAAAAGTGATTCATGCAAGTCCCTGCAATAAGAGTTCCTTTGCTCATCTTTCTTCACTATCACTTGGACAAGGGAAATGGGTTGCATCATCACTCTTCAATCATGCATGATCAAGGTCAACAACAGGCAGGTTTAGATGTTTACAGAAGTTAACAGTTCTCGTAAGCCTCAACCAACATGGCCAATGGTAGAAGTGGTAGTCTACAATATCCTCCACCCCGGTGTAGGGGTTAGTTTTCTTTAAGCACAGCCCTCATATGACCATTGTTCATTACATATCAAGCTGTCCTGAAAAATTAAGTCCACCTGGGTTGGATATGGATGGCCACATTTGGATTAAAGCTCACTGGAAGTAACAAGCTTTATATGAAACTTGCATCATGAAGGCTCAGCTGAATATGTAGTTTCATTGAGTTCAGTGTTGTGGCCATGGCAACTACTAGTTAGCCAACTTGTAGAATTAACCCAAGGGCCAGAGGTTGCTGAATCGTGCCACACAAAATACAAAGCAGTACAGTCGGCCATATGTATGCACAGATTCTGCATTGACAAATACAACCATCCTTGGACAGATTTTTTTTTTAAATCCAAAAAGCAAACTTTGATTTTGCCATTTTGTATCAGGGACACTATTTTACTACATCATCATATATAATGGAACTTCAGCATCAGTAGATTTTGGTATCCATAGGGGCTCCTGGAACCAAACCCCACCAGATACCAAGGGTCCACTGTTTTCTCAGATAGAATAAGGAAGCCTGCCTGTTTCAGAAACTGGCATCTTGGATGATGGAAAGAACAGTCTGGCAGGCCTTCATCCATTATAATTTTCAGGAAACTTACTGTGAAAGTAGACAATCTAAGAGTGTCTCTTTGCAAATAGAGCACACTTTTGGTAGCATATCTTTCTCAAATTCAGATTTCCCAGGCCTCTGACCAAAACATAGCCTCTGACAAGTATGAAATGTGAAAATGTAAAATTGAATGAGGCCCTCACTGAGTAAAGTCCAGGTCTCAGACATGACTGGAAGCCACGGGCCCTTTCATGATACATGAATATAGCATTATGATCCAACTTTATCTGTCATGGCAACATCCTGTGCAAACGTAGTATTTACACTTTAATGAGGTCCATTTAGAATTCTCAGCCCTATTGTTCTAGTGCCTCCCCAAAATACTACCTCCTGCTGGATTCCATGGCATGCAGTCATGGCTGTTAAAGTAGAATCACAATGTTATTAAGTGTGAGATATGAAAGGATTCCATGTTGCTAGCTCTAGATATCCCATTTTTAGGGCTAAAGTAATATGGTAAGGAAACTTTTACTCATTATGTATCAACACGTTTTCATTCTGAGACGCTTCCACTTATGGGAATTTTTTAAAAATGCATGATATGATAGAAGTGTTTACATTATATGAAAGCTTTACCTGGGGAGGGGAAGAAATGAGACCCTCACTGAGGAAGTCCAACACCTGGATGCACTGGTTTCCATTAAAAACTAGTTTATCCCTCATTTTGAGATCACTCCCATTTATGCATATGCAGAGGCAAGACCCAATGAATTCATAGGGATGCACTGCTAGATTAAGTGGGTACAACACTTCAGTCTCAAAGCCTGGGACTTTTGATATGCCCTTTTTCTTGGAGTGCACAATCTGATTCCCCCATCTCAGTGTGGGACACCTGGGTGATTGCTTCAGTTGCATTTCCTGAAAGACCTGACTGTGATCTAAAGCAAACAGAAATACAGCATTTAGGCTTTTGCCACACTGCAGAATTAATGCAGCTTGACACCACTTTAATTCTCATGGCTGTATCCTTTGTAACCCTGGGATTTGTAGTTTATTGTAACACCAGAGCTCTATGACAGAGAAAGCTAAATATCCAACAAAACTAGAAATCCCAGAATTCCATTGCATGGAGCCATGACATTTAAAGTGCCATCAAACTGCATTAATGATGCAGGCTTAGATCTAAGCCTACCAGAATTATAAAAAATATAAACCAGAATACCAATCTTGATAGATCTTTTTAAAATTACAAGGTCCATGGGAGAACCAGTAACATCCTGTCTTTTTTCAAGTGCCCTAGCCCATATTTTACAAAGCAGTCCTGATTTTTTTAAAAATCAAATTATGGCAATGCATTTGAATTCCAGCTGCTGGCAATGAACATTAGTCTTCAAGATACATCTAAGTGTTTCACTGAAGGCTGGCATCTTTTCATTAGGAACAGCATGCTCCAAAGCTTTCTGAACAGTGCTTTGAATTGTGCCACTAAGCAGAGAATTGAAATGTTGTGCGCATATGGCACATTAACATTTGTACGAGTCTACTTCCACTGTGGCATTATTCTGTAGTGGCTGTAACAAGCTGTCACATACAAAGTTTCTAGAACTTATTGAAAGCCCATCAACAAACTCCTTGTGTTGTTCGGAGGCTTTTTTAGAACATCCCTTCCAGACACAGAGTGGCTCTCACAGCCCTTGATAAACAGCAGATATTCCTCACTAAACAGCAGATTTTGCACAAATCCCAAGTAGGTGGCATGAAGTCACACAACAGAAGTATAGTTTTTAGAGTGTGGAAGCAGAGATCAATATTCAAGTCCCTGTGAAACCATAGAAAACTGTGGATGACCTTGGGCCAGCATGACCTACTTCACAGGGTTGTTATAATGAAATGATGTGGAGGGGAGGAGGGTCATATATGACCCCTTGAACTCACTGGAAGAAATGTGAGAAAGAAATTTATCCAGTAAATTAAATGCTGCACCAAAGAAGTGGTGTGACACCATCTGCCATGTGGGCAAGCAGTTGGCTTGACGCCAACATCAAGGCAGAGTTAGGATGTGTGGCATGCAGTCACCATGCCCCTACGCTACCCTGATGCTGGCATTTTATGTTGGTTTGTTTAGCCCGTAAAATAATTTTAATTCACCCCACCCAATTTAAATTTTATCTGCAATAGCTTTCTAGCCCAGGTGCAACTATGGAAGAGGGGGACAAAATGTGGACATTGACCCCCAACAAGAAATATTTCCACTCCCATTAATTCCTGTGGGATTTCTCTGTGATAGACTGAGACCCTGAAAACCTTTCTCATCTATAACTGCTATATTTGCTGTGTTTGCATTCACACTGTGTTTGCATTCACACCTTTTCTTTGTTTTTTTTCCCCCCTAAAAATCATCACCATCATTTTATTTATTTATATCCCACCTTTCTCTTGATATAGGTACTCAAGGCACCTAACAGCAAATTTAAAACGATACAAATTAAAAACAATACAAAAACATTTTAAAAGTATCAAAACAGTACAACAGTAAAATATATTAAGATATATATATATACCAATCTAAAACTTGAATCACATTGTATTTAAAAACCCAACCCTCCTCCTCCCCTCCAAAAAAAATTATTCTAAAAAACCAAGGGAGAAAACAGGGAGAAAAAAATACGATAAGTCAACGCTAAATACTGTAACTGAATATTTTACCAAAGGATATAAACATTTAAAGGACATAAATGTTTAAAACATTGTTGAATAATGATGAAAACATTAGACTAAAATCTTAGAAAATCTTAGACTAAAGAGTTTCTAATCCACATAAAGAGGCAAAGTAGACAGGGCAGTAGGAGTGCTTAGAGCCTGCTCCTGCCATGGGACCACAGTAACCAGACGTTGCAGTCCCAAGGGCGCCAGCTGTCATGGTCCTGAATGGGCTGCAAAAAGGAGTGGCAAGAAACCATTCCTTTCATGCCCAGTTATGAGCTGTATTTGGCAGCCCTGGTGCGTCCTCGGTGTGGCCTCTGATTGATCCAGGGGCATGCGTTGTGTGTATGCCCCATCCCTGGATCAGCCCAATGGCAGCCCTTTTGGGCCATTGGTTTGAGGTCAAAGTATATCTTCCAAAGATTGTAATAGTCCTATGGTTGTGATGCTGTTTGAGGGAATATTTGATTTAGTAAAGGAAAAGATGTATTCAATGGCTGCAGAGAAATTGTGTTCAAGTTCCATCAAAATCCATTTCAGAGAGGTCATAACAGATTAATTGAGCTATATGAGAAATTTGGAAAGAATAAAAGTAAAATTCAAAATGGGGTGACCTCAGTGCTGGGGCGAGAACAGCTAACCTCTAATAGCCTGAATAACCACCAAACATACAAACCAACTAACCTGAACTTAGAGGCAGATTCTCAAAAGAAAAATAATCAACAGGCTAAGCCTCACTGTAATGAGGTGACTAAATCAACATCTAAGAAAAAACACTATTGCCTTTCCCTCCAAACCTCTAAAGTAGGAATAGATGTCTATCCCTTTAACGGACAACATCCTAGCTGGAGTGCAATTTCTACAGCTAATAAATGTTGTTGTTAGTTGATCTCCACTCATGGTGACCCTGTGGTTGAGACATCTCTAAGACCACTTGTCCTCCATTACTCTTCCCAGTTTCTGCAGATTCATATCCATGACCATCCATCTGAGTCCATCCATCTAATATGTGGTCCTCTCTTCCTAATTCTTTCCACTTTTCCAAACCTTATTGTCTTTTCTAATGAGTCGTGTCTTCTCATGGTGTGACCAAAGTACGAAAACCTCAGTTTAGTCATCTTTGCCTCCAGGGAACTATCAGGCTTGATCTGCTCTAGGACCCACCTATTTTTGTTCTTTTTGCTGATCATGGTATCCCCAGCACTCTTTTCCAGCACCACATTTCAAATGAATTTATTTTCTTTTTGTCCATTTTCTTAATTGTCCAGCTCTCACATCCATACATGGTAATGAAGAATAGAAATGCTTGTACAATTCTGACTTTCATGCTTAGTTGTATATCTTTATACTTTAGGACCTTTTCTAATGCTTTCATAGCTACCCTCCCCATTCTTAGGCGCGTTACAGACCGCCCATTTGGGGCAGCCTGTACGCACTCCTTTCCCCGATAGATCGGGGCCTCAGATGCCACAGCGGCAGCCTCTGAGGCCCCAATCCGCCGCTTTCCAGGCTGTGGGGAAGCGGCAAAAGGCCACTTCCCCACGGCCTAGAAAGGGGTGTCCTTGGGGCTTCATGCCCCAAGGACACCCGACAGCGGCGGGGAGGAAGAGAAAGGGGCCGCTCGGTCCCTTTCTGCTTTGCGTCGCTGGTGCAGCTGTCTAAAGGCTGCACCAGCGACGCAAATCCTAGAAGGAGCTCCGTTTTGGAGCTCCTTTCTGGCGCGCGGAAAGGGCGCCCCAGGCGCCCTCAAGCAGCGCCAGGACGTCACGTCTGCACCACCCCATTTGGAGGCGGTGCGGTCATGACGTCGTAATGGTGGTGCCCATGTAGAATGGGCGTCACCATTTTGTACGTACCATGTATGTACTAGGGTTGGGGGCGTCTGGAAGAGACGCCCCCGGGCAACCGTAGTACGTACACGGTACGTACTTAAAGGCCCGTCTGTAACGGGCCTTAGTCTTCTTCTGATTTCTTGATTGCAGTCCCCAGTCTGTCCCCTGATCCCAGGTATAGCAGCTCTTTTATTATTTCTATTTCCTCATTTTCTAGACTGAACTTGTGAAGATCCTCTGTAGTCATGTCATTTTTTTGCTTTGTTTTTTTAATGTTCAGTAGTAAGCCTGCCTTTGCACTTTCTTCCTTGACTTTTCTCAGTAGTTGCTCTAGGTCTCCAATGTTTTCTGCTAATAGTATGGTGTCATCTGCATATCTTAAGTCCCAAATATCCTTGTAAAATAATGCAATTTGAGACTGCTTTAACTGCCCTGGCTCAGTGCTAGGTTATTCTGGGAATTGTAATTTATTTGTGGCCCCAGAGCTGTCTGACAGAAAAGGCTAATTGTTTCACAAACACTACAGTTCCCATGATTCCCTAGCACTGAACCAGGGCAGTTAAAGTGGTCTCAAACTGAATCATTTCTGCAGTGTATTATGCAACTTAGATGGAAGAATGAGAAGCTTTCCCCACAAGATCCAGGAAATTAAAGGGACATTCAAACCAAGGACCAGGATGCTCTATGATGACAGAAATAACATAATTCAATACCAGGAGAGAATAAAAAAAACTTTGGAGGCAATACACAGAAAAGTTATACAAAAGAGATGAAAAAGTGAAGGGAACATGGAATGAAGAGCCATATGAAGATGAACCGCAATTCTAAAATGTGAGGTAGATGCTGCAATAAGAGAAATAAGGAAAAACAAATCACTAGGAACAGGTGACATTCCATTCGAACTACTACAACTTACAGTAGCCCTTATCAGATGAGTGTGGAACTGGGGGTCTTCTGCACTGGGCGATTCGAATTCGCATTATTTCGCACAATACCATCATACCTGGGAGTCCTTCCGCATTGGCAGGATTCAAATTGGCCAATCTGCATTCGCGCGAAGTGCATTCAGTGCAGAATGTTTTGTCACACCGGTGCTCAACATGAGGATTGGCCGATTCGTATCGGCCGCCTCGCACATGCTCAGTGGTGCCCTGCATGGGTTGCGACCTTAAACGCTTCCGGGGTGAAAGGGGAGGTCACGTCATGACAGCCCGGTAAACAGCTGGAGAGCCAGCTCATGCACATTAACAATCGCGATACAACATGCCCATTACTGTTTCCTCTCTACATTCCTGCTTGGTTTTAATGTTACCATGACCTTCCCTTGCAACAAATTAGCAATGCCCGCTTCTACGTGTGTGTGTGTGTGAGTGTGTGTGGTGGGTTTGGGGGGGGGGGGGGGGGAGGAGCAGTTCCAGTGGCTGTCAAAGAGGCTGGATGGCCATCTAAGAGAATGGGGATGCTTTGATTAAGAGTTCCTCCTCCTCCTCCCGGCTTGGGATCCAGCCTGGGCTGCATCCCAGGCAGGGAACAGGTGCGGGGCCGCTAGAATCACGGCGATCGCCGCCGTTCCAACGGCCTCCTCCTCCTCCTCCCGGCTTGAGAGGCAGCCTAGGCTGGCTCTCAAGCCGGGAGGAGGAGGAGGAGGCCGCTGGAACCACCCCCCCCCCGCTTCCCTGGAACCGGCAAGAGGAAAGACCCACCGGAAGTAAAAATTGGAATCTGGGGGTCTTGCGATGGAATTCAGGACTGGGTAGTCACACCAGACCCATTCGCACTGAGATCGAACAGAGCCCCAATCCAGGATATCGCCAATCCCCTTATCAGCGCACTGGCCAACACGCTCCAAAAAGAGGAGCCAGTACGCATTCAGTTCGGCAGCTCGCGCATTCACGTGAGTGCAGATTGGGCCATTCGAATGCTGGTATGATGGTATTGTGCGAAATAACGTGAATTCGAACCACCCAGTGCGGAAGACCCCCAGTTCCACACTCATCTGATAAGGGCTAGTGTAAGCTATGCAGTCCTGGAGATCCACAGTAGCTCTACCAAAAGGGATTACCAAGAGAATTGTCAGACGGTCCGAGGTTCAGGGTAACAGATAGGCAGGTCGATAAAGCAGTCCAAGGTCAAGGTTTCCGGATAGTCAAGACAAGAAGCCAAAGGAGCCAGAGACAGAGTCTTTCCTCTAAAAGAGTCAGATATCCACTGGCAAAGAACCACACATGCTCTAGGTGCTTAAGAAGGCAAGGAGCCGGCCTTCAGCTGTGTCTGATTACAAACACGCTTCTGATAAAGCCTCCGAGATCTTCAAAGGCCCTCTCTTTCTGCTCGACGTTCCTTGAAGGTAGACACACTGCCCAGATCCTCCTCCATGTCCACAGCCTCGGCACCAGGCAAACTTGACTGCTGAACCTCTGGAGGGGCCACAGACTCTGCTCCAGCAGAACTAGGGCCAGCCTCTGGTTCCTCCATTACAGGTTCAAGCCCCAGGGGCTCTGGCTCCTCCATTACAAGTTCAGGTCCCAGGGGCTCTAGCTCATTCTCTGAGTCCTCCAAGCCATCCTCCAGGCTGGGCATGACACCTACAGTGTAGCTTGATTTAAAGTTACTACTGGCTGGGTGGCCTCAATGATAAGTACTGCTTAAGGAGACTATTCCTGGACATGGAATATTCTGGTCTGGATACTGTAGACCAGTGATGGTGAACCTTTTACAGACCGAGTACCCAAAATGCAACCTAGACCTCACTTATTTATTGCAAAGTGCCACGTCCCTCTGGCTTTCTAGTAAGAAACTCTGGCAAACTCTGTGCTAAGGTGACAGCATGTGTGCCCACAGAGAGGGCTCTGAGTGCCACCTCTGGCACACGTGCCATAGGTTCGCCATCACTGCTGTAGACCATGCTCTGATAATTTCCCAATGGAATGCTGCATGGCACTTCCCTTGCTGAGGGCAGTCCAGTGACTGCAACTGCTGCAGAAAGCTGATGCCTGTGTCTGTACATTATTTTGAATTGTACATATTTTACTTTTGGATATTTTGCAAATGTATACTATGGACCTCCATATTCACTGGAGTTAGGGCACAGGATTCCCATGAAAGTGGAAAAACCACAAATAAAAAACCAAAACACTAATTTTTTAACCTGAGAAAACAGCTCTCTAGAAATTTCTGGGTCCTCTAGGCCAGGGGTAGGCAACCTGCGGCCCGCGGGCCAGATGCGGCCCAGCAAGG
This sequence comes from Sceloporus undulatus, assembly GCF_019175285.1. Classification (NCBI taxonomy): domain Eukaryota; kingdom Metazoa; phylum Chordata; class Lepidosauria; order Squamata; family Phrynosomatidae; genus Sceloporus; species Sceloporus undulatus. Next base: position 88,876,145 of record NC_056524.1, on the reverse strand, counting down.
CCTTGGGACTAGCCCTAGCTCGGTCCTGCCGCCGATTGCCGCCGGAGCCTTTGGCCTCTCGCGTGAGAGTGTGGGGCCTTTGACCTATCAGGAGGAGGCAGGCAAGGGGGGGCAATTGGCGGGCAAGGGGGGCAATTGTCTATAGAAGCCTCAGAAACATGTATTTATATTAACATTTTTTAAAAAATCAGCAATTTTTTCATGCGTCCTTGATTTTTAAAAAGTGTCCTCCATTTGAAATTTTTGTCCTACATTTGTCCCAGTTTATTTTTTATTTTTTTAAAATTTATTTAATTATTTATTTTTTGGCTTCAGCCCCCCAGTTGTCTGATGGACAGCAACCCGGCCCCCGGCTCAAAAAGATTGCCTACCCCTGCTCTAGGCAATTCTGTGGTAAATATCTGCCAAAGGTTTACCATGAAATTGTGTTGGAGGACCTACAAGTGCCAAGAGGAGTATTCTCTTTAGGTATCTCTAGGTCACCCAGCATAGCTTGTGGTAGAAGTTGACCATATAGTCATGCTGGAGGAGCTAGAGATTACTAGAGAGGACATATTAATTAAATCTGTGAATAATCAAATTTACAAAACTCAAAGCTTCAAATGTGGAGGGCTGACTGTATGTGGTTTCTCTCTACGTGAGGAAATGTGCATTCCATTCCATTGGCAAATTTGGAGTGCCTGAAATAGGTATTTCTACACCAAAATACAGACCCAACAAATGTCTTGCCTATTCCTACTTCTAAGGATAGTAAAAAAATTCCCAAAGGTGTTGTATATGCTAGCTTACACAGTGTGCATCTAGTTGCATGATGTACACTTATTCTAGCTCAATATGTTGCTTCTATCTTTGAAACCTTATGGGAAAGTTTAGTTTTCTATATCATTATTATTTTAAAAATACCTTCCATCCTGATCCTTATCCTCCTCCTCAGATGGCACTCATCTCAGTCATTCCCCCTTCCCTATAAACACACACTGCACATAAAAACAGTGCTTGTGACTGGGGTAAGTAATCACTGGAACAATGGATCAAGAAATATGGCAGTTCTCTTATTCTTTGATGGCTTTAAAACTGGGACTGCTATCTTTCAGAAATACATGCTTGAGCAAATCAGATGATACCTAGTTGACTCAGAAATTAGTTGGTGAGATACATGTATGAGGGAGAAGGTCAAGGTATTAGAGCACAAATGATTTTGCCTTGTTTTATAAATCATGTCATTTATTCAAAAGTTGTGTTTGGAGTGGAATATGCAATATCCCTGAGTACTGTCAATATTTGTGTTCACTGGCCTGTGAGAGCAAATTCAAACGTGTGTGTTCACCTTTCACTGTAATTGCTCATTGCTCCCTCTAATACAGCAGGGAGGATTATACAATCCTCCAAATATTGTTGGATTTCAACTGTCAGTAGCCCTAGCCAGCCTGGCCAGTAGCAAAGAATCCTGGAGTTGCAGTTCAACAATATCTAGAAGGCTTTACAATCCCCACCCATTTGCTCTAATAGAAACCTTAGAGGCTAAGCACCAACAAGCTTGGGTCCAAAATGAGGTCATCTTAAAGCAAAAGGAAGGAGTCAGCACACTCAGAGAGATCCCATGCTTTGCACATTACAAAATAATGTTTCAAGACAAAACATGTAAGAGCGCCCAAACATTAACAGCCCTAAGCAGCCCCATGAGGCCTGAGCATGTGTAGTAGCAACAAAGTGTTGTGTTTCCTCTAGAAAAGGGGAAAAGTGGGAAAATGAGGAAGGGGTGGTGATGGAATGCTCTGCACAGAGGGAAAAGGTTGGTTGAGTGCTGTAGAGAAGTACTGCCATTAGGAAGAAAAATACTTTGCACCATTTTGTTACAGGAGGTTCCACATCATGAAAAGTGAAAAACTGCACACTACGTAAATTGAAAACTGTTGCGGTGACAGAACATATCTCTGCCTGTGGTGTTTGAGTTGTATACATGTTGTGTGAAGAACAAATGCACCTGCAGCTTTCTTCTACATACCACAGAATTGCCATTATTTTGTCTTGGTATTTCCAAATCAGAGAGAGAGAGTATGGCATAGCGGTCTGATTGTTTGGATTCTTTGGAGACCAGGGGTTGATTCCCAACTCAGCCATGAAACCCACTGGTTTTGGGCAAGCCACATGCTCTGAGCCTCACAGAAGCAGCTGTATGTGACTTGTGTGCGTTCATATGGGCAATATGAGTACCTGTATGAGATAGTTAACTAGGAACTGAACACAGGCTTCAATCTGTGTTGGTAGCAATATACTTTTCTTACATCTTTGGCTTCAGTCCCGAGATTCCTGGCAGCATCCCTTAGACCAAAAGATAGGCAATTTAATTCCCTCTGGATGTTTACGATAACAACATCCTTTAGCTGCAGTCAGCTTGACCAATGGTGAGGAATTATATTGTCCAAAGCATCCAGAGTTGTAATCCAAAACACCTTGAGTGCAGCAGGGCTGCTGCCACACTTCAGAATTAATACAGTTTGACACCACTTTAACTGCCATAGCTCCATCCTATGGAATTCTGGGATTTGTAGTTTGTTTGGCCAAGAGCTCACTGACAGAGAAGGCCAAATATCTTACAAAACCACAAATCCCAACATTCCATAGTATTGAGCCCTGGCGATTAAAGCGTCAAACTACATTAACACAATTAGACATCCCTAATGCTGGCCTTTTGCAAATATGTAAGCAAGTACATTCTTAATCACACTTGAGGCAGCAGTTTGGTTTAGAATGTATAAGGATAGATTTGTATATACAGCCTCCAGAAAAAGGGAACACACAGAGCCCAGAAGGAATAGCTGGGAAGCTATCCCAGTATAAGGAGCCAGTGAGATATGGCAGCTTGAATGTTGGAATATGGCTCCTGGAAAGTAGGTTGACAATCCCCACTGAGCCATGGAAAGCCACTAGGTCACCTTAAGAAAGTCAAACTCTCTGAGCCTCAGAGGAAGGCAATGACAAAACAACTCCAAGGCTTACTTCTCCATCCTTTGATAGACCACTTCTTCTCCACGTTGCAGGACCTGCAGAGAAGGACATTTTGGAAACTATTCAGTGGGACGCTCAGAGTGACCAGGCGTCCTCCTTTCCAGGATCTGTCCTACATTCTAGCCTTCTTTCTTGGGATTTGTTGTTTGGCAGAGAAGGCCAAAAAGACCTTGTGAAACTACAAATCCTAAGATTCGGTAGGATGCAGCCACAGCAATCGTAGCAGTGTCAAACTGCATGGCTTCTATAGGGAGTGTGTGTGTGTGTGTGTGTGTGTAAATTATTCCATACAATTGGGTAGTAAAATGACATTTTATTATTCCCTTCCTTCCTGGATTTATATCCTGCCTTCCTCCCACAATAGGATTCAACACACACAGACACCCCATCATGAACCTCCTTCAAGACAGGGTCAAAACAGAGGAGCAGGGCCTGGTAAAAAACAGATAGAATATTCTTTGCTCTGGATTCCATCTCCCTGGAGACATCCCCTTGCCAATATGATTTCATAGCCAACCATTGGTCTGGGCTTTCTGAGTTTGATCACTCAGAGCTCAGGCTACTTAGGAAAGGTCCTTCCCAGCTTGGAACCATGCCTGAAGTGAGTGGATCCCAAGAGGAGGAGGAGGAGAGAGGGCAAGCGGGTGTGTTTGTGGGTTTAGGGGTGTGTGTGGCTGACCATCCCAAGGTCCTTGGGTGTTTTTCCTCTCTCCTTGGCAGTGGTTCAAGAAGAAGGCCCAGGGAGATTACCAGATACCTTCTGAGTCCATTTGCGAGGAGAAAGTCCAGTCGAAGGGAGTAAGTTTTCTAGAAAATGGCCAAATGTCTGAGCCTTTTGGGGGGCAGTCCCTCTGAGAGCATTCAGGTTGGCTGGACGAGGGAGGGGGGAGGGAGGGAGGGGGAATTGTGTGACTGACCACCTCCAAGGTTTGTGCAGAGCCTCACTTTTCTTTCCCTGTTCTAGAAGACGGGGAAATGGGGTCAAAAATTCTTTGCCTGGTGTACTTATCCTGCTTCAGCAAAGAAGCAACCAGGGCGCTCTCCAAAAAGCAAGGAGAAAGAACCGTCTTCTAACACGTAAGCCCCCACTTACAGTGGAGTCTCCAAAGCTGCAGAGTAAAAGCCTGGGCCGAGCACACAGGCCTCCTTTCCCAGGCCTTTCTTCCCCTCGAAAGGGCTCCTGAGTCTGGGGAAGGAAAGCAAAACCGAGAAGGAGAGGTCTTGGTATGGGCCCTCCCTTTGACTCCAAAGGGCTCTTTGGAGTCCTTGGGGGGGGGGAGGGAAGAGAGGCAGGGCAGGAGAGGAGTCTGTGGCTCTGAAGAAAGGTAAGTATGAAACGAGGGAGGAGAGACGTAGCCAGGATTTTGGGAAGGGGGGGGGTCCAGACTAAGTGCCACCATTATAATGGGGCTTGAGTGCAGAGGCACAGCAGCACTCACCATTCATTTTATCTAATGGAAGGGGAGTCCAGACCCCAAGGACCTCCCCCCCCTTGGCCACATCCCTGGAGGGAGGGAGGAAGGAAGGAGGAGGGAGGGAAGGAGGGAGGGAAGGGAGAGACCTTTGTCCTCAGCCTGACGTCCCATGCTTCTTCTCACGAAAGAGCTCCTAAGAATAGGGGAGGAAAGCAAAGCGTGAAGAAGCATGGGGCATCAGATAATCCGAAGGTCGGTTAACTGAGACTCTACTGTATTTATTTCTTTATTTCCTTCCTTCCTTCTCCTTTCATGTTCTTTCTGTTTCCTGGCATTCCAGCCATCTGGAGACAGAAGATGGCCTGAGTCCTTCTCAGCCAATTATCAAGAAGAAAATCAACCCTAAAAAAGTAAGTTTCCTTAAAAACGGCCAAACGTCTGCGACTTTTGGGGGCAATCCCTCTGATGGCATCCAGGTTCGCTGGACGAGGGAGGGAGGGAGGGAGGGAGGGAGGGGGGGGTTGTGTGACTCATTTCTCTCTTTCCATTGCAGTGGCCGAAAAAATTGGAACGAGCGGTCGCTGACGGATGGAAGCGCCTAACAAAACCTAAGGATCTCAATGGGGAACCTGCTCCAAGAAACAAGAAGCAACCAGAGTCTTCTGCAAAAAGCAAAAGGAAAAAAAGGTCTTCTACCATGTACGTCCCCATTTATTTCCTCATTTCCTTCCTCCCCCTCCCTCTTTAGTCGTTGTGGTTTTGTGCCTTCAAGTCCTTTCTGACTTATGGCTGAGAGAGTGTGGCTTTGCCTAACTTCCTTTGCAATCTAGGACTTATCATTGCACGGTAGAAATGCTTTTGAAATGGACCCTTCCTCCTTGGATTAAATTTATTAATCACAATCTCTCCATTTCAGTTTTCCAGAGACTGGCAATGTGGCCAATTCTCAGAACAAAGTGGAAGAGCCTTCCTCTGAGCCAGTGAGTACATATGAGAGCCCATCCAGACTGGCCTTTTTGCACTGGAAGGAACTGGGAATCCCTCCGGAAGCAAGGGCTGACTACCTTATCGGGGTATTCTAACCCTGAATGCCTTCTCGGAGAAATTCCTTCGAGACAGTAGCAACAGCATGTGTCAGTTTGCCAAATTGGAAAGATAAACGTTTGTAACATTTGCATAAAAAGCCTGTTCGCATAGGAAAAAAGTGAGGAAATGAAAGGGAAAGTGAACAGGTATCCAGCCACATTCTGTCTGCTTGTCTGTCCGTCCATCCATCCATCCATCCATCCATCCATCCATCCATCCATCCATCCATCTACCTGAAGCAAAAACCATGCACTTTTTTTTAATCAAAAAATTTTTAAAAGACTTTAAAAGAAAGAGAAGCTACCTGGAGCGAAAGGGAGGCCCTTTCTGTCCTGTGGCCTCCCCCCTTGACCTGCCTAATTGCCTTCGTCCTGACACTTCCTTCTCCTCTCGCTCCGTCTAAATGACCCGCGCTAAGGGGCATTTGTCCCTGTACTCTTGTTGGAAGCCTCTGATTCACTTGTGACAATTGGGGCCAATATGACTGTACATGCAAGATTCGATTTCTGATCTGGGGTAAAAGGTAGTCTGAGTGTCCCGGGCATCATGATACAGTACAGTTCTTAAATGGTTAGGCATGTCTAAACTCTTTTGCCTTTTCCATCTTAGGGTCTGCAATTGGAAGGCAATGTAACCGTCATCACAGACAGGAACGGTCCCACTGAAAATATCAAAGAAATAGAAAGGTATTGAAAAAATCTTACCTACTGAAACGAGAATGGTGCCAGGGCAATGCCTTCCTTTCCCCCGGCTGAATTTCTCTTCTGTTAGAACCCTAGAATGGTAGAGTTGGAAGAGACCCCAACGGCTACCCAGTCCAAGCCATTTCTGCCACGCAGGAGCTCTCAATCAAGCATCCCCATGATTTTATTAATCTCAATCTCTTCCATTTCAGTTTCCGAGGGAGGAGACGCCTGTATGTGGCCAACTCTTCAGTCCAGTGGAAGAGCACTTCCTCTGAGCCAGTGAGTACATATGAGAGCCCATCCAGACTGGCCTTTGCGCTGGAAGGACTGGGAATCCCTCCGGAAGCAAGGGCTGACTACCTTATCAGGGTATTTTAACCCTGATGCTCTCGGAGAAATTCTGAGAGACAGTAGCAACAGCATGTATCAGTTGCCAAACTGGAAAGGGAAACGTTTGTAACATTTGCATAGGAAAAAAGCCTGTTCGCATAGGAAAAAAGTGAGGAAATGAAAGGGAAAGTGAACAGGTATCCAGCCACATCTGTCTGCTTGTCTGTCCGTCCATCCATCCATCCATCCATCCTCCATCCATCCATCCATCCATCCATCCATCCATCTACCTGAAGCAAAACCATGCACTTTTTTTAATCAAAAATAATTTTTAAAGACTTAAAAAGAAAGAGAAAGCTACCTGGAGCGAAAGGGAGGCCCTTTCTGCCTGTGGCCTCCTCCCTCTGACCTGCCCTGAATTGCCTTCGTCCTGACACTTCCTTCTCCTCCTCCCTCGCTAAATGACCCGCGCTAAGGGGCATTTGTCCCTGTACTTGTGGAAGCCTCTGATTCACGTGATCAATTTGGGCCAATATGAACTGTACTGCAAGATTAGATTTCTGATCTGGGGTAAAAGTAGCCTGAGTGTCCCCTGGCATCATGATACAGTACAGGTTCTTAAATGGTTAGGCATGTCTAAACTCATTTTGCCTTTTCCTCTTAGGGTCTGCAATGGAAGGCATGTACGTCATCACAGACGGGAACGGCCCACTGAAAATATCAAGAGTAGAAAGGTATTTGAAAAAATCTTTACCTACTGAAACCCGCAACAGAATGGTGCCAGGGCATGCTTCTTTCCCCCGGCTGAATTTCTCTTCTGTTAATCCTAGAACGTAGAGTTGGAAGAGACCCCAACGGCTACCCAGTCCAAGCCATTTCTGCCACGCAGAGCCTCAATCAAAGCATCCCCATGATTTTTAATCTCAATCTCTCCATTTCAGTTTTCCAGAGGGGAGACCTGTCTGGCCAACTCTTCAGTCCAGTGGAAGAGCCTTCCTGAGCCAGTGAGTACATATAGAGCCATCCAACTGGCCTTTCGCGCTGGAGGAACTGGGAATCCCTCCGGAGCAGGGCTGACTCCTTTGTCAGGTTTTTAACCCTGAATGCCTTCTCGGAGAATTCTAGCAGTACACTCATGTCAGTTTCCAAATGGAAAGGGAATTTGTACATTGCATAGGAAAGCTGTTCGCCATAGGAAAAAAGTGAGGAATGAGGAGTGACGTATCCAGCCACTTCTGTGTTATCCATCCATCCATCCATCCCTACTGAGCCTCTTTTTAATCAATAAGGAACTGAGAGAGAAACTCCGGAGCAAGGAGGCCCTTTCTGTCTGTGGCCTCCTCCCTCTGACCTGCCCTGAATTGCCTCGTCCTGACACTTCCTTCTCCTCCTCCTGCTCCGTCTAAATGACCCGCGCTAAGGGCATTTGTCCCTGTACTCTTGTGAGCCTCTGATTCACTTGTGATCAATTTGGGGCCAATATGAACTGTACATGCAAGATTCGATTTCTGATCTGGGTAAAAGGTAGTCTGAGTGTCCCCTGGGCATCATGATACATACAGGTTCTTAAGTGTTAGGCATGTCTAAACTCATTTTGCCTTTTCCATCTTAGGGTCTGCAATTGGAAGGCAATGAACCGTCATCACAGAAGGGAACGGCCCACTGAAAATATCAAAGAAGTAGAAAGGTATTTGAAAAAATCTTTACCTACTGAAAACCCACAACAGAATGGCCAGGCAATGCCTTCCTTTCCCCGGCTGAATTTCTCTTCTGTTTAGAATCCTATAATTAGAGTTGGAAGAGACCCCAAGGCTACCCAGGTCCAAGCCATTTCTCCACGCAGGAGCTCTCAATCAAAGCATCCCCATGATTTTATTAATCTCAATCTCTCCATTCAGTTTTCCAGAGGAGGAGACGCCTGTACTGTGGCCAACTCTTTCAGTCCAGTGGAAGAGCCTTCCTCTGAGCCAGTGAGTACATATGAGAGCCCATCCAGACTGGCCTTTTCGCGCTGGAAGGAACTGGGAATCCCTCCAGAAGCAAGGGCTGACTACCTTATCAGGGTATTTTAACCCTGAATGCCTTCTCGGAGAAATTCCTGAGAGACAGTAGCAACACATGGTCAGTTTGCCAAACTGGAAAGGGAAAGTTTGTAACATTTGCATAGGAAAAAAGCCTGTTCGCATAGGAAAAAAAGTGAGGAAATAAAGGAAAATAAACTGGCATCCAGCCACATCTGTCTGTCTATCTATCTATCTATCTATCTACTACTACCTACCTACCTACCTACCTGAAGCAAAAACCATGCACGTTTTTTATCAAAAATATTTTTAAAAGATTTTAAAAGAAAGAGAAAGCTGCCTGGAATGAAAGGGGGCCCTTTCTGTCCTGTGGCCTCCTCCCTCTGACCGCCCTGAATTGCCTCGTCGACCCCTTCGTCTCCTCTTGCTCCGTCTAAATGACCGCGCTAGGGGCATTGTCCCGTACGTTGTGGGCCTCTGATTCACTTTGACATTTGGGGCAATATGAACGTACATGCAAGATTAGAGTTCTGATCTGGGGTAAAAGGTAGCCTGAGTGTCCCCTGGGCATCATGATACAGTACAGGTTCTTAATGGTTAGGCATGTTAAACTCATTTTGCCTTTTCCATCTTAGGGTCTGCAATTGGAAGGCAATGTAACCGTCATCACAGACAGGGAACGGCCCACTAAAAATATCAAGAAGTAGAAAGGTATTTGAAAAAAACTTTACCTACTGAAAACCGCAACAGAATGGTGCCAGGGCAATGCCCTTCTTCCCCCGGCTGAATTTCTCTTCTGTTAGAATCCATGAATCGTAGAGTTGAAAGAGACCCCAACGGCTACCAGTCCCAAGCCATTTCTGCCACGCAGGAGCCCCATCTCAACAACATCCCCATTGATTTTATTAATCTCATCTCTCCATTCAGTTTTCCAGAGGGAGGAGGACGCTGTACTTTGGCACTCTTTCAGTCCATGGAAGAGCTTCTCTGAGCCAGTGCGTACATATGAGAGCCCATCCAGACTGGCCCTTTTCGCGCTGGAAGGAACTGGGAAGCCTCCGGAAGCAAGGGCTGACTACCTTAGCGGGTATTTTAACCTTGGAAGGCTTCTCGGAGAAATTCCTGAGAGACAGTAGCAACAGCAGGTCGTTTGCCAATTGGAAAGGGAAACGTTGTACATTTGCATAGGAAAAAAGCCTGTTCGCAGTAGGAAAAAAGTGAGGAATGAAAGGAAAAGTAAACGGGCATCCAGCCCATTCTGTCTGTCTACGATCTATCGATCTATCTATCTATCTACCTACCTACCTACCTACCTGAAGCAAAAACCATGCACGTTTTTTATCAAAAATATTTTTTAAAAGATTTTAAAAAGAAAGAGAAAGCTGCCTGGAATGAAAGGGAGGCCCTTTCTGTCCTGTGGCCTCCTCCCTCTGACCTGCCCTCTTTCACTTCTTTCCCCATTATTTATAGGATTTCGACGATGATTTGGATGATTCATCCGATTCAGAGAGGTATTTGTTCTCAACTGGGAGGGGCTGAAATACAATTATTTCCGATGCTATTGCTAGTGATCGCCCCAAGTGAGTGGCACGTAAGGATGCCCTTTGGTTGCCCAGGTTCAACCGTATGTTGGGCAAAGAGGGACTGTTGAGAAACCATCGCTATCAACTCACGGCTCCCTCCTGCCCTTCCCTTTCATTGGATAATCAATAAATAATTAAACATCCGACGGCTGCCACTCGCAATCTCATGTCTTTTCCTTCTCACACAGCTCCCTGGACGAAGCGGAATCTCTTCTGAACACTTTCCACCCCTCGCCTTTTGCACCATTGCAGGTAATGGAAAAGACCAAGTCTAACCTTCCAACCTTCCTTCTCTGGGCGCCTCAAGTCCCCAGGGCACCTCTTCCTTAGACCTATTAGTTACTTACCCCCCCCCCCCCTTTTTTTCCCCCTGACAGGTGAAATCATGTTACCATGATATATGTAAATTTGTCTGGAGTTTGCCCCGTGAAACGGTCATGGATATAGCGGATGGTATGGCTGAGAACCACCTGGACCTCTTTTTAGAGCATGCCTTGGAATCGGGGCAAAGGTAGATGGTTGATTTTTCTCCTCCTCTTCCTCTTCTCACATATGGTCCTGGGGTCCTCAGTTTCCCCTTTCTAGGTTTGAAATCTCAGCAAGGATTTCTCTCTTCTTCTATTTCTCTTGGCAGGGAATGTGTTCATCTCATGTTTGCAGTACTGATCTCATCCAAGTGCGATTTGGATCATGTGTTACACCGCTTGATTTGCATGATTGGTGGGAAACCTTGCTCTTTTCCAGTTGAGAAGACGAAAGAGCTTGAGATGAAGGTAAGGAGAGCTTTCCTTCAGAAGGTCTCTCCTGGTGGGCCTTAAGAGGTGTCCTCTTATTGAGCCCAGGACGGCCTTCTCTCCCCAGGTATTGGCAATCAGATTCATTGCAGACATAATCACTCACATCCCTCAGAAAGAAAGGCTGAATGAATGGATCACAGAATTCAGTTTCATCTTTTTAAATTTCTTGGCGGCACAAAACCTCAGACCTGGGAAGATTATGACTGAGGGCCACATGACCATAAAGTAAGATGTGTTTCTTCCTTCTTTCTGGGAATGGAGTGGTCAGTGGTTTCCATTCCACTTGATCAAGCTAGATATAGAAATACAAATCGTACAAGCTTTTCTGTCAAGCTAAGAATGTGGTGATGTGACAATTGTTGTCTCTTCTCTGCAGAAATACAGCCAATGTCATTGAGTACATGGAAAGGACATGGTGCGTGCAGTGCTCCATTTTTGCACAACACCGTGGCTTAATTTAGGTGAGTTATAGATTAGTTGGGAAAATGTCCACGTGGAATATTACAGTGGCTTAGATTAGGTGAGTTAGAGATTAGTTGGGAGAATGTCCACTTGGAACATTACAGTGTTCAAAAGGGAAGACGGCTGAGTCAAAACACCAACAAGTTCTTCCTCTCTTCTTTTTCAGGCGAACAATCCACATGCCGGACAAAAAGGCCATCGCTTCCAGGAATGCCATGATCCCAAAGGGAAGTTCCAGCATTTGCAGGCTGCCAGAGGGAAAGTTCTCCACTAAAGTCACCAGAACGCTTGCAAGCCCCTCTAAAGATTCTGCTGGGTCTGGGAGGAGAAAGATGCCATCACATGCAAAGATGTACAGTTGTCCCTCCAAATTCACGGGGTAACTGTTCTGGGACACCCCCCCCCCACATATTTGAAAATTAAGGGATATTCAAATCCCCCCTCCTTCCCTCCTTTTTACCCCCCCCAACGGGCCTGGCGTGGCCTCGGGGGCTGGGAGGGGGTCTTCCCTCATTCTGGGGGAAGTGAGCCAAGGTGCGGGGGCCGTCAGGGCCTGTCGTCTGCACCCCATCGGCCAGCCACCATGCCGTCTTCCCTTCCCGCTGGGGCTGGGTGCACGCCATGCCTTGCTTCAACACAGCCACTGGGCTGCCTGCCTCGCTTTTCCCTCTCATCCCATGACCCTGGGAATGGGACACAGATGGGAAACATCTAGGGCCCAAACAGACAGGCACAAACATAAAACTGCTTCAGGTCACTTTGGAAGTTCTGCTGGTGGCGCAATGGTTAATATGCCTGTACTGCAGCCACTCACTCAAAACCATAAGGTGGTGAGTTCAATACCAGCGAAAAGGGCTCCAAGTTGAAACTCAGGCTTGAATCCTTCCGAGGCGGTCGCTATAATGATCCCCAGATTGTGGGACAATTAGCTTACAGTTGTAAAACCGCTTAGACACTGTTAGGTCAGTTTGAAGTTGGTATATTAATGAAACATGTTTGTTTTTCTTTTTTGTTTAAATGATGCATCGTGTCCTAACAGGCCGGCAAGCTGTGCTAAAAGCCCTACTTCAGCCCTAGGACTGGAGCAACAGCTTTTGTGTGCAACTTCTGGCCTCTTATGATGCCTTAGGACTGCGAGTATGGCTTTAGCCATGGCTTCCGGCCTCTTAGAACACAAGCATCATTTTAACACCGCATTACCTCCAACAAGTGACCCGAAGCGCTTTATTTTGTCCTGTCTGTTTCGGGGCCCTTACTTTTCCCAGGCTAACCTGGTCCGCGAAAAACAGACCACTTCAGAAGTTGTACTCTAAGCCTGAGTACCAAGATAGTTTGGGGATTCTGTTGCATACCGTCCACTCTGTTGTTCCAGCAGACTCCCTAACCAACTGACACAACTGGCCTCAGGGTTGGTGTTAGCGTCACCTAGGCTGTTAGTCCTGGGCCACTTCAACATCCCACTGAGCCCAGTTTGACAAAGCTAGCCAGTGCAGCTCAGGAAGTTCATGGTATCCATGGCAGACATGGGCCATCCCAGTTAGTCTCTGGGCCCCACACATTGTGTAGGCCATACTCTTGAGATGGTCTTCAGTATGGAACAGGCGATCCCGCGTTGGACGGCAATAATATCACCCCATGTCAGGATGGATCGCTTCCTGGTCAAAGTTGGACTGAAGGCTACTGTTTGCCCAGTCGGGGGTAGAGGACCTATTAAAATGGTCCGCCCGTGAAGGCTAATGGAAACCAATAGGGATTCCAGAAGAAAGCCCTAGAGGGTTTAATGGTAGGTAGCCCTGTGTGATTTCTGTCAAAGCCTTGATTCACACTTGGAACACTGATTTGACAGGGCTATGACACAATCGCTCTTAAGAATCCTTTTCAGCCCAGTTTAACTGAAATTATGGAACCACAAAAAGAATCAGAAACATGAAGCAGGCTGGACAATGACATAGAATGCCACTGGCAGAAAACTTGGCTGTCATTTGACAAGACACGACAGTAAGATTTTTCATTCTATGGGGTGGCAATACATGCAGTGAAGAAATCTTTTGCTCTGCATATATTGCATCTGCAAAATTCCCATCCAGCAGAATTGTTCAGGGTGGGAAGGGATCGCACTCTGATACCTACCCAGAACACATTATTAGATCATGCAACAGCGCTGTGGTGATGCTTGATGGGCTTGCAGATAAAATCTCTCAAGTAAGAGCCAATTGCCCCCCCCCAACGTATTGGACTAGCTCAAATGGTCCCTGCTAATATAGACCCCCATGAGTAGAAATACCCCAGGACTCCAGTGTTTTCTTGTAGCTTTATCACTTTTCTTATTGGATGTCATTTTATTATTATTATTGTTCAGTGCGCCCTCTTGCTTTACATGGGGACTCCCCCGCGATAAAGCAAATTCCATGATATGCTGAGCCCCATTTAAATGAATGGGGCTCGTGTATGCAGCAGATGTGACAGTGCACACACGCCACAGGCACATGCCCCATTATTCCCTATGGGACATGCCACCCCTTTCTCCCTGTGCAGCTCAGCGTATGCTGAAAGCCACATATGACGTGGGCGCACTGTATTTGGGAATATTAAGTTGTGGTGTGGGAGGGAAGGAGGGACAACAACAACAACAACAACAACACATATACTATAATGGATTTTATTCTGATTGCATTTTTTACCCTGTGTGAGCTGCCTCGATCCAATTGGGAGAGGCGGGATTATTAAATAAAATATTATCATTATTATTATTATTATTATTGTGGGTTCCCCACTTCCTTCCCATCTGTGCCCCTTCCCAGTGGTGACGAGATGACGAGTGGAAGCAAGCAGGCAGCCAGCGACTGTTGTTGGAGCGGACATGGCATCCAGGAAGGGAAGCGGAATGGCGGACGGCCGGATGGGGTGCAGACAACAGGCCCTGCCGGCCCCTGCGATCTTGGCTCACTACTCTCGGAAATGAGGGAAGGCCCCCTCCAGTCCCCCGAGGCCACGCCCAGGCCCACTGGGGGTGAAAGAAAGAGGGAAGGAGGGAGGGATGGAAAGGGAGTGGAGGATGGCAGCAACCTCGTGGATATTAAAACGCGAGTTCCAACCCACAAATTCGGAGGGAGAGATGATAACGTATTGGAGCAGTGTGTACTGACACCAGGAGATGGTGTTTTTCTTTGCATTATCCTCCCAGCCAAAATGCAAAAAGCATTCATAACCAAGAGAGGTGACGAGCGCACACAACTAATGTTCCAGTCTGAGCGGGGGGCCGTTACTATGAGCTTGGCTTGCAGAGCTGTGAAGAACATTTCTGGTGCTGGAGAAGGAGGGCAACAGAAGCAGGGACAGACACTCGTCCACATCCGGTGCCTCTCTGGATGTTCTCCTCCTGTTCCTGCCTTTGGCAACCCCTTGGCACCCAGGGACTGGTTGTTGTGGGATGCAGGGAGAGGAAGGAGAACCAGCCCCACCCCTGGCTCAGGGACTAAGTCGCAAACACAGCAAGGCAGTGCTAGGGGTTGGAAGAGAGAATTGGAGGGAGATGGGTTCCCCATCTCCGAAGGACAGCCTGGAAAGACTTTTCTCTACCCATCAGGATGCCTGGACCAGAACACCAGCTCCTACGCCAATGTTTTTTGTACAGCGGTTGGCCCACCTAAACCCCCAAAACATGCACTGTCAATAAGACCTGGAAGAGGCTGGAAGGCAACATTACTATCCTAATTTTCAAATTAGTTCTTTTTATTTGTATACCTTTCTGTATTTTTAAACAATTATTATTACTTAACATTGTTTTTAATATATCTTTTATGATTATTGTACTGGCATCACGTATATTTATTATTGAAAGTGTTGATTTCTTGCTTTGTTTTTCCCCTTCTTTTGAGACTAAATGAAAGTAAATAAAATTGGCAAGCATGACGCTTTTTCATAGCCTTAAGTCCACACTTTATCCCTCACATTTGCTTGGGTCGTTCGGGCATAGGACCTCCCATGGTATGTCAACATAAAACTGCAAATTAAAAAAAAAACAAACCTCTATAGTTCTTGACCTGACGAACACTGCTTTAGGACATCTCTAGGTCTTCCAGTGAACACTCTGTGGTCAACCATCCCCACAGTGCTGACATACAGAATTTGTGCCTAGAGGAAGCTACAAAATGCCTCAATAGAGTTCTCTCTCTTGGCAATCTCTAGGTACCTTCGTGTGACTTTTGTTTAAAGTTGACCATAGAGTTGCCACTGAGGACCCTAGCTATCTTCCTAGACGAACGAAGTTCCAATCATAATCAAATCTGCCACAAATCAATAGCCGCAGATGTGGATGGACCCACAGCGCTTACCTCCTCCAGTGTAACCCATCTGTTCCCATTCCCATAGGCATCCGATTGACAGTTAGACTTTAATTCACATGAAAGCTCCTGCTGCCAATCACTTCTTTCACAGTTACGTCTCGAAGTTCGCAATTCACAAGGTTCTCTCCTACATGCTGCTCTATATACGTTGCTTGTCAACTGTCCATAAGGCACCATCCCTACCTGCATAGCTGGAACACTTGTGAGAAGAAAGAAGCCTCCTCCAACTGAGATTTTGTTTTTTTAAAAAGATGCTTTACTGGTTTTTAGCTTTTTAAAAACTCATACAACTAACGGTTGTATGGTACCAAAACCATAAAATAGGGCAGGAGAAGTTCACCCAGGGCCAACTCCATTTGGAAGTATATTAATCTTTTCTGTTATGTCGTACTCTGGAGACTACAAGGTTTCCTGGAACGGACCACACGTCTTACTCAGCCAGAACTGCAACGGAGGCCACCTGAGATTGCAGCCATCGACATAACATACAAACTCCGGTAGTTCCCCAGCCAATGAATGTGTGCCTAGACACCTTCAGGCAGTTGCCAAACAAGGTGGGTTTGATCAGAAAGCCCTGGACCCACCGTCCCTTTGGGTTCTCATCCAGCCCCAACTAGCCAGTCAGCGGCCAAGTAACTAGACCTAATCCTCTTCTCTTCTGCAGTGGGCCCATATCTTACTCCTGAACGGTACTATTGGCCTGGCTCCTGACTCAACGATGGTTGGCCAGCAAGGACGGGCTCTTAGTCTTTGCAGGCGAGCCTGTTGTTTTCTGTCCTGCCTCTCTCCCCCTCCTCAAGATGGTGGTCAGAAGGAGGCTCTTAGTCTTTGCACGGACTAATGGTTACGATTGCTAGAGTGGGACTTGAAGGGAGCCAGAGTGCTTAATAGTTTTAGTGCCTAGATCATTGACTCTGGAGATCTCAGGGTTCCAAATCCCTGGTCAGCCCATGAGTGATCTGGGGAAATCCATACACTCTCAGCCCTCACGAAAATCCGTGATTGCGTTTGATAGGTTTGCCCTTAGGTCAGAAACATTCCTGAGGGCACAACACTAGCAACACCACTAGTTGACTTAAATGAACGATCTCAGAATTTACATCCCCCACTTCGCATCCAGGTTTAATTCCTCTTTACCCTTATAATAATAATGTATAGCATCTTTTCATTTTTTTTAAAGGTCTCCACTAACCACAGGCACATACCAAATTATTTATTATGATTAACCTTCTATTATTAAAGCGCTTGTTTTTAAATTTACCACAGCACCTGTACCATACAATCTTTTTAATTGGATTGGTTCCCTGCCCTCAGGTCTACAATCTAAAAAAGACCTTGATACAAAGGAAGTGGTGGTGGAAAAGGGGCCTCCTCAAGTCAGGATACATTACATTATAAAATACATAGCTTCTCTATATGGAACCATGATTCATCAATAAAACGGCAACAAAAGAACATCAACCAAGATGTACATTGTAATCGCCATTATAGGCCTGGTTTGCTTTAGAAAAACTAACTTCTTTCTATTTAGCTGACATTTCACCGTTTCACTGGTGGGATCCCCCTTCCCCTACAAATCTTGACTTTTATTACTGTTCACTAAAAGTGCATAGCCCGCCAAACTGGCATCAGCTGCTGCCAGTATATCAGCATTTTCCTTAACATGCCCACAAATTGTGAATTCTAACCCCATTCAAATGCTTGTGACTGTTCACCTTGTCTCTAGATCAAAATTATAAACTGTGACACATTACAACAGCTTTGAACAAGAAGATGAGATGCTATCTGAGCATCACCACACACAGTTTCCTTCCAGACAAACTCAAGACCAGTTTTGGCTCACCAAATACTGAAAAAACCTCAGTAACCGACTGAGAGATTCTTCTGAAGAAGGCACTCTCCCCCGCGCCCTTCCTACTCACAATTAACATCACAGGCCAGCTTTTTTTTCTTGTTAGTGCCCCAGTAATATCTGTTTTAAAAAACCGAAGAAATCTTCACAAAGCCAGTTATGTGATGACGTGCTGGACACCAAGGAATGTCTGGTTTTGTACTGAAGACAACGTTGGAGATTGACATCAAAGGACTGCCATTCACAACAACTGACATGTCTGGAATGTAATAGTAGTTCTACACTAAAGAGACCAGGAAGGTCTTCTTTACCAACGACTGAACAGAACATCTGACTGATAGCAAGCACAGTAAAACTCAGGCCAGTCTGAAAAGTATGTTGACAAAAAGGAAAAAGTATGCTGGCCAAATATGTGTTCGTATCAAGAAAACTTTGTGATTAGTCAACAAGTACAACCTCTCAAATACTAGACTCAAACTTGAAACCAGACCTTAGTCTCATATGAAAAAGTTAAAACAAAACCACTACCTGTTTATCAGTGGAATTTCAGCTGGTTGTTCATTACAGGTGGTGACTATTAAAGTATTTCTCTTCCTCGATGTTTCATAAGCCCACTATTTGAACCTACAGTCTAATCATTTCACATACATACCCACCCCAATATAATTTACACTGTCTACTGAACGCTTACACTCCACCGCTGTCTGATAATGATCCTTAATATCTATCATATAATATTCATCTACCAAGTCTCAAAATGTATATGCCCACAAAAAACTGACCCCCAAAAATCCCAATTCACTTCTATTACAGGTCACCTATAATAATTGTGACCAGCATCTCTTTCATATTCCCCATGACAGTTTCTCTTCTCTCTACCCTGAGCCAACGCACGAATAGAGTCCTGGGTTGACTGATTGATCATTGCTGTTTGTTTAAGAGTTGCCTCTCCACTCGCACCGCCCAAAAGTTGAACTTGAACCGCTAAACTGAACTATGCTGATACTATACAAATAGCCTCAATGAGATTCCCTCTTGTCGCATGCACACAATCCACACACCTTGAATGAGCCTCCAAGTTTTACAAGAGCAAAATGCAGTTTGGGGTAGTATATCGAACAAAAGACCACCCATGCTCTTCTTAGAAGCAAATGCAGGCCTACTAGATGAAAACTAATTTACAATCTCCAATATCTAATTTCTGCATACCAAATGGCTTATACAGGCAATACCTACTTGAGCATTGTGGTAGCTTCTTATGCCACAAGATCTGCAACCTTCCTTTGCTTCCCTTGTTTTTAAAGCCCTTCACGAAAATCTAACAACAGAGCCATTGATACTTCTTTAACTATGCCCTATTATTAAACATTGCCACATCCAATCTGAAGACACGTTTGTCTAGTCACCACATTCTTCTTCCACTTCTGTCATTGAAGTTTTCACTCTTCAGAACTTCATACACACAATAACTGCCAAGAGCTTTCTCAGGCCGGTTGTCTGCCGCAAAATGCAAGCTGCACTTCACTTAGTATTGTTGTGAAAAAGCTGGAAACTCCTCAAATCCTCAAAAATTAATTCACGTCTTTATTATGTGAGGTTGCTTTAAAGCTGGGTTGCACAAATTTAGACTCTTGTCTGCCTTGGACGAACCTTATACAAACTCTTTGTAAGCTGAACCACTTGCTGCAGATTGCAACATACAGAGCTAAACATATAAAAACCAGCGTCCTGGCCAATATACTCTACCTACGAAAGTTAATCCTTGTCTTGCTTAATTTCCACCTTGCAGTTCTCATTTGCTCGGTTTGGATGGTATCCACTGTGTGTGGCTGAATTTTTTGTGCAAATACCTTTCCAAGCTTACTGACGGGACCCTCTTTATCGAGCATATGTGTCAATGGTGCTTAAGAGAACATACCTTTAACAATAAAAAAAATTGGTTGAAGTGCAATGGTTGCAGAAACTGTTTGTTTGCCCAGAACTAACTCTCCCCCTCATTTCCCCCAAATTGAGTAACTAATTTATTACCATTGAGTGGGCCATTCATATCTCCCAGAATAGTCTGACAATTTCCATGCTTTAACATTACATTTTGAATGAAGTCAAGTGCATTTCTTCCTCCGATCCCAAATCTTTCCCAGAGTTCAAACTTGTTTATCTTGCTGCTACTCCAGCCCCACCAACCATTCCAGTTCCTCTTTTTTTGCTTTCCCACTTTAATTCCTGACCACAAGAGAATCGGATCTCAATTAAAAACCACCAGACTCCAACAAAATCAACGCCTATATTTCTTTTACCAACTTAACTCTCCTATCTGCCAAAATTGCATTGTGTGGGTTGCCATGGCCTTTTCTGACCCACCACAGTTAGAGATTCCAACCACAATGAACGAACACTTAGTGTGATGAGACCAGGTTTTTAACTTAGTCTACCTATGACGCATTCCCCAGTGTCCTACTTCACACTGTAGAAATCATACCCTGATACTGACAAGCAAACGCATGTTTACTTCTGTGTCACTTTCATCTACTTGTGGTTACCAACACAAATGCTACCACAATTCACAGTTTGTTACTTCAGTGATAGTAGTCGTGTCAGGAAAACGTCAGACGAGACCACTTTTGTCACATTGTTACATGCTTAGGCAATTCCAAATTTTTCCACAGGTTTACTATTTATTTTCCTTCTCTTCCTCTTTTCTTTCCCTGCCCTTTTTTTCCTTTTTCTTCTTTTCTTCTTTTTTCTCCTTCTCTCTCCTTCTTCTTTCCCTGTCCTTCCCCCCTTGTTTCTTTTTTTTTTTTTTTTTTTCTTTATTAAAAACACCGACAATTGCAACAATGGCAATGCCTGCATGAACAGTTAGGGTTCATGTTTTACCCCTAATTGCAACGGACTGACAGGTACCATTGCTGCAAGTAAGGTCACAACTTTGTGAGTCAACGTTCTGTCCTGTGTTATATTTGGCAACCAAAAACTCATGGCTGCGGACCACTAACATTGATTTACAGAATGTTGTGATTGTGGCCGTCAAAGATGGATAAGATGTTGCCCAAATAACTACATTATCACATCTTGAAAAAAAATCAAGTAAGAACCTCAAAATCGGACAGGCATAACACTATACCAGTACTGTATTCATCATTAGTGTTCAACTGAAATATGGACCTGGTTTGCAACTTAAAACTGTGATTCGCCTTCGAAATAACCACAGCTCAAAGCACAACATTAGTGTGTGTCCACACAAACTTTTTCAACATCAACTGTCACAATGTATGGCAACAAGCTATGAATTTCACAAAGGGTTTCTTTAAGGCAAAGGAATACTCAAGAGTGGTTTCAATTCGCCAAATTGCATTCCTCTGAAATACCAGCACCAATGACTTTTATTCGTAGTTAGGTCTCATTTTCCAATGTATGACATCATGGACTGACCTGGCTTTTACTTCCACAGATTCAATGTGTTCTGGTGCATTTGTGTTATTATTAAATCTCCTATAGTCAAACATTAGATCTACTTTTACAACAACATGACAAACTGTAAGTTATTTAAAATCAAATAAACAAAATCCTCCCACACACACAATGGTAAATGACTAATACAACTAATATTTCACCATTATAAAACTTAGGCTGGACCAGACGCTGTCATTCTTTGAATGATTGTTTCAGTTAATATTTTTACTTTTGATTTATACACTATTCAAAATCAATTAAAGTGGTACCTTTGAATGAAAGTTCTTACTGCAATGTATAATTTACCTTCCTGGCACCCAACGCTTTAAGTTTCCAGAACTGAGCAGCAATGAATCTGCTTCCATAAGTTACCAGCAGCATGACTCTTTCATAAGCCACAGAACTCCACATTTAAAAACCTGACAAGCAGAAGCCTGTCAGATCATTCGCCAAAGAACCATTTATGCCTGAACTATAAAACACTGAAACATAAATTATCCTCACATATCTCGCAAATCACTTCAACTACCTATCTTTGGTATGTGCCTCAATATAGTCTGCAATGCATTTCCCCAGTTTGAATTCTATATCACTGTTATCATCCTTGTTTCACACACCTAGAAACAGTTTTGACCTTTAGTGTCCCACAACTACCAATGTATTGCAAACTTGAAAAGTCATGA
>NC_056524.1:88852219-88854397 GCF_019175285.1 Sceloporus undulatus | reverse complement strand
CCACATGTATGGATGTGACAGCTGGACAATAAAGAAAGTGGACAAGAAGAAAATCAGTTAATTTGAAATGTAGTGCTAGAGAAGAGTTCTAAGAATACCACCAACAGCCAAAATGACAAACAAATGAGTTTCAAACCTGAAATCCCTCTGGAAGCCAAGATGATCAAACTAAGACTGTCATACTTTGGCCACTCCATGGGAAGGCACAGCTCATTTAGAAATGCAATAATACTAGGAAAGATGGAGAGAAGCAGAAAGAGAGGAAGGCCACAAGATGGATGGATATACTCAATTAGGTAGGTCACAAGTATGAATTCACAGGACCTAAGCAGCGAAGTGGAGGGCAGGGGGGCTTGGAAAAGTGTTATCCACAGGGTTGCCTTGAGTCAGGATCAACTCGAAGGTAGTTAATATTAACAGCAATGGTGACTTCATTGATAAAGACAATGGGTGGAATTCTGTATCAGCTACTTAGTTATGTATATTTAAGTACGTTCTGCTGGCCTGACTTCTCTAAACCTGATAGAAATGTAATTCAGCTATGCTCCAATCACCAGA
Organism: Sceloporus undulatus; assembly: GCF_019175285.1. Lineage (NCBI taxonomy): Eukaryota > Metazoa > Chordata > Lepidosauria > Squamata > Phrynosomatidae > Sceloporus > Sceloporus undulatus. The sequence continues at coordinate 88,853,839 of NC_056524.1, read as the reverse complement.
ATGGAGCTAAAGCCTGGTAAATGCCTGGAAAAGTAGGTTGAGGAGAAGTTACGATTGTGGCAATAGTGTCCAAATCAATTGCGAATACAAAACAGATGAGAAAATCTAGGTAACAGTTCTGTATTCATGATTGCTACTTAGTTATGATTTTGATACTACAGTATTGTCATGATCATAACTTCCTTCCCAACGTACTTTACTGGGTATCAGCTGCTTGAAGAGAAGGAAATCCATTCTGCCAGAGGCTGGACCATGGGTGAATGACATTTCTGTTAGGTTGGGGGTGGGTATGGAGCCAGGAGTAGTTTGTACAGATTCCAGCCATCGTTGTTTTTAATAACATCAGGTTGGCTTTGACATATGGTGAACCTATAAATGAGAGACCTTCCAAATATCTTATTCTAACATCCCTATTAAGATCTTTGAGTCTATCCACATATAATGCAGTCTTCCTCATTTCCTGCTGTCTTCTACCTTACAAAGCATTATTTTCTTTTCTAATTAGTCATGTCATCTCATGATATGTTTAAAATACAATAGTCTCAGTTTAGTCATTTTGGCTTCTAGGGGTAGTTCAGATTTGATCTGCTTTATGAACCATTTGGTCGTCTTTTTGCAGTCCACAGTATCTGTAGAACTCTCCTCCAGCCCACATTTCAAATGAGTTGATTTTCTTCTTACTGTCTTTCTTCACTGTTCAGCTGTTACAATTATTGTCCTTTGCCCACCATCACACTGTTTTTATGTGGTGTTGGGACTGTGTGCTCCTATGAGGCAAGAAGCAATGGTGTTGGTAGCATTGCTGCTGGTAGGTTTTCCCATGTCAGATGTTCTTTTACTGAGGAGCCAGACTAGATGTGCCACACAGCAGTAGTGGAGGGTGACACTTGCAGGGGATCTTTCAGACAGTGGCATTCCTTCACTGGGTCCCATCAGGTGTGTGTGTGGAGGGGGGACCTGTCAGGCATGGGACTTCCAGGGGGCTGACTTTGGAGTTCACTTTGACCTCAAGCTGATCTCCTAGGGGCACCACCATTTCTCCAAAGCAGAGATGTCATGTAGGCTGCTGGAAAGGGGGGGGGGGGGTAGGAGCCCTAGAGAAAAAGACTGGAAATCCCCCACAGAAAGTTTGCGAGTTGCTAGACAAGAAAAACCATCTCCTCCAAAAACCAGTACAATACCTGCTGTTTGTTTTCAGCCTCACACCTGATGGCCCTACGTCAATTGCCATCTATTTGCATCCTGATTGGGTTTCATATCCAGTGCCTGGCTAGTCTAATTCTTCACCTTGATTACAAAGCCCAGGTCGTTAAAACCCTTTGTCTTGACTGCAGTTAAGCATTAAGTTCATAGCTAGAGGCTAGAAACGGTCTATATCGCCTCAGTCCTATCACACACAATGTGCTATATCAGAATCAGCCTGGCTTTTACGTCAGACCGAACTCTATTTTAAAGCTCCAGGGCCCATTTTTATTTCCAACACACTTTGGCGGCCGTCTCCTTTCATCATCTACACCTACATCCCATCTGGGTTCCCATAGAAGCTTTTGGAAGTCAGTATTTCCCGTAGATTTGCCTATCTCAACTCTCTCTTGAAGTTCCCTACTTTACTTTCATTGA
>NC_056524.1:88847315-88852194 GCF_019175285.1 Sceloporus undulatus | reverse complement strand
GAATGTTTAAATGTACCTTTCGATGACAAAATGAGGCTGATTCTCACCCTTTTCACCTACTAAATTACAGACCCAACTATTATGTGCTCAAGCTAGTAGGCGAGAAGGGTCAGAATCAGTCTCGTTTTTCACACCTAAGAGTGAGGCCTCTGAGAGAACATGCACACAATGTGGCAATGGGTGTGCCTTCAAAATGCAGATAGAAAAGTATAATTTAGTTATAAGGAAGGCCAGATAAAACTAACATGATATGTTGGGTAGTTTAGTTGTTAGCTAAACCATTCCATTTAATTGCTAAACTGCTAAACAGCCCTCTGGACTGTTGTTGGATTGCAAGTTACAGCTATTCTAGAGAGTATGAGCAATGGTGAGAACTTCTAGTTGTACTGCAACATCTGGATGGAGGCATGAGTCCTACCTTTGCGATAAATGTTCGGTTGTTTAAATGTATTAATCCAAATGAATCCATTGTTTCCCTGTTGTTCTTCTGGTTACTGACATGATGATGTGACTAGCATAAATCATGTTTTGGTATGATATCTGAAGCCAGCCATTGAGCTGGAAGATAATAGAGATTCAAGTAGCATAAGAATGTAGGGAAAGAGAATTGTGACTGACAAGGCCAAACAAGTCATGAAATATGTTTTTTATTACGGTGCATATTTTTTAAGATGCAAAGAGTGGCTTCTGGGGAGGTTGACCATCATGGAGACTGCAGCAGTTGGGAAATGGCATTTTAACTCTTTCCTTCCTCACTGTGGTCATAAGGAAAATCACCCCCTGAATTTTTTTGGGGGGGCGAAAGCTCCAGTTGGAAGCAACTGGAGTTTCTCTTCCAGTACAAACAGCTCCTTCAAGTGATCAATTTTCATCAGGATTTTAGTAAGGGAGGAAAGAATTAAATTTATTTTTGCCCCAGATGAACACCTGGTAATTATTTCCCTAGTAGCTGCTCCTTGAATTTTAAAGCATACATAGGAGTATATCACACGGGGCTTTTTGCAGGTCAGATCTGGGGTGACTCCTGGTTCAGCTATGCGAATTCACATTGTAACGTGAATGTTTTATCACACCTGGTTGCCCTTCCGTTGCCCTTCCAAATTGAGGGGAGAATCGAATCCAAGGCAAATCACATGATGTGGATTCATGCAAAGCGGGATGAGTGCAAATTGTATTACCACACCCGTACATACCATGTGGATTCAACTATTCGAATTGGGACCCTTGCACATGCTCAGTGGGGCTCTGGACGCTGTCCTCCTTTCTTGCCCCCTCCTTTGCTGTCATCCTTCATCAGGCTGAAGGGACAGTCAGGGGATGATGGGATAGGTCGCAGGGGGTCACTGGAGCCAGGATTCGGATGCAGGAGCAGGCGGGGGATGATGGGATAGGTTGCAGGGGGTCCAAAAATCCCCCCAAAACCTCCTTGTGATAAACGCCATAGTCAATACAAACACACAACTAACCATGTGTTTTGTTTGGCCAATAGTCACCAGGATAAGATATTAAACAGGGGCAAAATAAGATTAACAGAGATCTAAAGGGGAAGGAACCCTTTTCTGTTTATTCTATACTTTTTAGCAGTTAATGAGATTACTGACTTTTATTTCACATGTCTGTTCTACTGGATTTACCAAAGAAGTTGCAAATATATAAATATGTAGGAGATTTTCTTTTCTGTTTTAGTCAATCCAAATCATGTTAATAATATACGTATTGTTGTTATTCAATGAAATTTCAGACCTAAGACCATCTGCAGGAAACCAGAAAGCCTTATTATTTGTAGGGGGACACTGGCTTAGTGCCTGCTTATTTAGACAACCATTTTGCCTTCAAAAGGTGCACTGTGTAGCAAAGGGCTCTGCTGGCAATCATAAAACTAGAGACTACAAAGATCTTTTCTTTGGGGAAGTGAAACTCCGGCACACTGAAGAAACTGTGAGGCTATTGAATATCAAAGGGATCTTATATATGCTAACAGTAGAGGAGGCACCCCAGTGTTTCCAAGTGTTGTGTTGAACTTGGGTCATGTGGACCCCCACAATCACTACCAGAGAAGCCCTTGTGCATATATACTCCTTCTCTCCACCTCTCCTGCAGACAGGACACAGAAGGCATTGTTGCTTATACTCTGCAACACTCCTCTAGGCATGCTTTTGTATGAAAATGTGATAGGAAATGGGAAACAAAACCTGGCTTTTTGTACAATCTACTATGGTGTTTCCCTGGAGGGAATGTGAGGCTGGCAAATATATGTGCCTGGTTAATCCCACAAGGCAAAGTGTGAGCCAGTTCAGTTCATTTCTGATAGACTGATTAGGGATGGAAAAGAATTTTGTTGGGTTCAAGAATCTCAGTGAAAGTACTCATTTCATACCTCCTGAGAGTCATCACAAGTCAAAGTGCACCTTGCCTCCCCCTCATTGCATATTTGCAAAGCTGGAGATGTGTTTTGGAGAAACAAATTACACATCAAACTAAGCATGCATTTTTAAAATATGCAAAATATGTTTTGTGCATACAGTTGAAAAAGCATGCACAGTTTTGTCAACAGGGAAAAGATGTACAAAAATGGTTACATTTAAGATGTATTCATTAATGTGTGCAACAAAAATGAGTAATTTTCACATGTGTGTAGTGGCTTGAATGGTGGACTATGATTCTGGAGACTTGGGTTCAAATCACCATCTGGGCATGGGAACTCACTGGGTGACTTTGGGCAAGTCATACTCTCTCACCCTCAGGAGAAGGAGAAGGCAAGTCTCCTCTGAACAAATCTTGCCAAGAAACCACTTTATGGTTGATTCAAAAACAACTTGAAAGCACACAATAACAACAATACCGTGCAGGAGAAAATGCTAGGACCAGTTATTTGAGCTGGTTACCTGCAGAAGACAGAATAATGGAAATCTCATAGTGGGTGAGTCTAATATGTGTTTATCAAGTGATTGGCGAAGTTATTTTTTGGATTACAGTCCACTAAATCTCCCAGTCCAAGGTCCCAGTATCCTTAGAAGTCACAGTACTACAAAAGTAAGAGCTCCAGCTTCTGTTATTTATAAGTATGCAAGTGGAGTAGGATGGAGTTATCATGCACACATTTCTAAAATTATCCATTATCCAAAAGCAACTACGGCTCCCCTCCACACTGACCAACAACTGCATCTTACCAGCCAGCTACAAAAAACTGTTCTTCTGAACAAATACAAAACAGCCTCTTGTTTGTCCTACTGTTGAAGACACTGTCAGGCAGAATACTTGGAATGTGACCTGCATTCATAGTTGACCTTGATTAAACAGCAAGCATTGTTTGCAAGCCTAAATCCCCTAAAGGCACCAGATTGTCTGGTCTTGGAAGCTAAGCAGAGTCATCCCAGGGTAGTACTTGGATAGGAGACCATCAAGAAATACCAGGTATTGTAGGCTACATTTCAGAGGAAGGAACTAGCAAAGCCACCTCTAAGGATTCCTTACCGAAGAAAACCCTACAAAGTTCATGGAGTTGCTATAAGTAGCTAGGTCACTTGAAGGTACAACATGTTATTGTTGTTGTTGTTGGTATCACTTCAGCATCAAAGTCAAGAAAACCTATTTTTTTAAAAATAAATAAATAAATAAAAGCCCAGCCTTATGCCCCATTCAGCACGTATCGGTTGCATTATTTCAATGTTGGTTCCAACAGGTGTTGAGAATTGTCTATTTTAATTCGGACTTATTATATAATACAACACACACCACCACCACACACGCACACACCACGTCTTTAATATACATTTATTGTTTTACAAACATTTGCTTTTTAATGTCGTCAGCCGGGGAGCCGTGGATTGAAGCAGGGCAATGCGTGGTGTAGATCCACCCCCAATTCCGCCACCGCGGGCGCAAGTTAAACTTTTTAATAAAAAATACTAAAAGAGCAAAATAGCTGAGTAAGTCCATGAGTATCGCAAACTAAGGGGCATTCAGCCTCCTCGGCTCAGTTACGGAACCAACTGTAAAAAGACTTTTTAAATTTTGAAAAATTAAACCTGTAAAGTGCTTTTATGGCAAGTGAGGTGCTAGACTACAGCCGCCAAAGTAGGCTACCCAGTCCCTGGGAGTTTCCAAGCCGAATATAGATGGACGAGCTAGATAACCAGTCGACCTTAAGATTTATTAAACGGGAGAATGCTCTTAATTCGATGAACAAAAAGTGGGCCAGAACGCGTCACGGAATTCGCTATTCAGCGAATTTACGTGAAGTGAATTGCATTCCACGGACGTCCCGATTGCCCGAAAATAGCTTGCCATTGCCCGAAATTGCATGGGCCGTCTATCATGCAATTGTTAACCCCCCCATGGGCGTCGGACATGACTTTCCCATTGCCTGAAATGTTGCAATGGGTGTCTATCACGACATAATGTTAACCCCATGATGCTTGGAGGCCCATTGGATTGTACTTCCAATTTGCCCTTGTCTGACCAACTCCTTATGTTTCCAAACTGTGGTCGTCAGATTTTTTCGACTCCCAGCTCCCAACCCAGACGTCTGGGACTTGGCCAACGGGCCGAGAGCGTCGGGGAGTTTGAAATACAAACGCCTGTACCAAAGGTTGTGTACGTTAACTCGTTACATTAATCTGGCAGACTGGGGACTTTTGGTACTTGTCAATGTCTGTAGAAACTTTTTTTTTTTAAAAAGAACAAACAAAACTTCTATAGTTTTTTGCATACTAGACCTGAATAAGAAATACGTCAACATGCTAGGCCACTTAGGGGCTGTGCAGACTCTGCCTCTTTGTCGTCTGTGGGCGTAAGTTGGGGGTGTAGATCTACACAACATGCCCTGATTTGACCGCAGACTGTATTGTAACAACTGCCGCGCCGTACCACACGGCGC
>NC_056524.1:88846033-88847290 GCF_019175285.1 Sceloporus undulatus | reverse complement strand
GGCGCACGGCATCACAGTGCTCCTCTGGTGCTGCATCACCTATTGTGACATTAGATATTATTAGACAGGGGACGGGACATCCTTGTCCTGTCCATTTCTCATCCTTGTCCAGTCCTTCCCACGTGATTGCAGGAAGGTCTTTGAGAGGAAGTTGCACTGATCCAGACACTGTTCCATCCATGAAGCACAAATGACCATGATCGCATGAAAGACTTTCAAATGATGTCATGCTATCCTATCATTGTCCCATCAGTGAGGTGGAATTGTCCTGTCCTTGCCCTTCACTTTGCGTTAACAGAAGAACCTGTTAATGCAACTCGACTTCACTGACAGTTTAATGACAGGATCAGAGTGAATGTGCGAATGGCTTTCATGTGATCTCTGTCACGGAAAAGATAAGGATGGGCTTTGCTCCTGTCTCCTATCTGATAATCTTCATTGTGTGCTCATAAATGGAATTAATGTATCAGGTAAATAGAATTGCAAAGGTGTGCAATGTCCATATTCAGTAGAGGGCTACTGCCTCATAGAAAAATTAGCAAAGAAGAATTAGCAAAGAAACCAATGTGCAACAGGACACTGTTGCATCCTTTATGCATCTTTGCAATTCAGTAACTGGATTTCATAATGCCTCTTCTACTTAGGCTGCTGCAACACAGCAGAATTAATGCATTTTGACACTGCTTTAACAGTCATGGCTCCATCATATGGAATCTTTGGATTTGTAGTTTGTTGTGGCACCAGAGCTCTCTGGCAGAGAAGACTAGATATCTCACAAAATTACAAATCCCAGAATCTCATAGCATTGAGTCTAAGCAGTTAAAGCAGTGTCAGCTGCATTAATTCTGCAGTGTAGATGCAGGCTCAGTTAAGTGCACAGAAATTTACACTGTGTGAAAGGACATAGAGCAGGGGTCAGCAACCTCCGGCCCATGGGCCGGATCCGGCCCGTGGAGGCCATTCTACTGGCCCCTGGCTGCTGCTGCCGCCGCCGCCGCTACCGGCACCAGCGGTCGCGGCTTCTCGCTGCTCTGGGCGCCGCCAATTTTTTGCCCAAAATGGCGGCGAACTCTCATGCGACCTTCCTTGAGGTCGCGCGAGACTTCGTTGCCATTTTTGGCGAAAAAATGGCAGCGCCCAGAGTCAAAGTCTTGCGCGACCACAGAAAAGGTCGCACGAGACTTTGGCCTCCAGGAGGCCCACTCCCATGGCTGGGGCCCTCCAGGAGGGCTCCAGCGGTGGCAGGGGGCCCCTGGG
>NC_056524.1:88841838-88845933 GCF_019175285.1 Sceloporus undulatus | reverse complement strand
GAAAATAGGTGAAGACAAACATGTGATATGGCAGATGTATGTCTTTTGCCACATGGGGGAGCATCTCTACAAATAATATTTAGTTTTAACATTGGAAAGTTCAGTTGTGAAGTTGATGAAACATTTGGTTAGATGAGAGAGCCTAGAAGAGGTATAGCTATGGCAGGGGGATAACGGCATTTACCCCTTTCTGGATAAGAGTTCTTCCCCAAAGTATTTTTTTTCTTCAGTTCCTAAATTTCTAACACTGCAGTAAGTAAAAATTTCAGATGAGCATTTAGAAGTCCAGTTTAGGATCCAAAGAAAAGAGGTAGATGGGATTAAGTCTTCCTCCTTAGCACTAATAAATTTAGCATGATTAGCATGATTAGATTTAGCATGATTAAATTTAGCATGATTGAACTGGTTGATAATTCTTTTGCCAAGTTTTAAAATTGATTGTGGTGGAACTAGAAGAATTGAGTGAAACAGAAATAGAAGTTTAAGAAGAAGGAACATTTTTAGAAGTGCTATTCACCCCAAAAGGAAAAGGGTGAATGATTGCTGTATTTTCAGTTTTCATTTCATCCAAATAGTCACTGGTTTATAATTTCTGGGAATTAATTGAGATAAATCTTTGGTGACTAGAATACCCAAATAATAAACCCAGATGGGTTAAATTGGCATTTTGAGATCAACTGAATTATTTTTCAAATTGGAGAAGATAATTTAAGCATAATAAATTGGATTTATTAAAATTTATTCTTATGCTAGAGAACTGGTCAAAGATTTTACGAACGTTGAATTGAGAAGAGAATGAAATGGGTTAGTCAAATAAATTAGCACATCGTCTGCATAGAGGGATATTTTCTGCTCTAGTTTATTTGTAACAAGGTCTTGAATTTCTTGTGTTGATCTAATGGCATTCATTAAAAGTTCTATTATGAGATCAAAGAGGATCGGTGAGAGGGGGAACTCCTGTTTTGTTCCTCTGTAAAGAGAAATAAGTGGGGAGCCTTTTTTTTGTTAACATGAACTACTGCTTTTGACTTTATAAAGATTTTGGATCAATTTAATAAAACTGATCCAAAGGTCCTCTCTTGTAATATGGTCAAAGGTTTTAAGAGCATTCTAATTAGCCGTTGAGATATTTTGAATGGTCATATTGAAAAGTTGACGAGGGGTTTTCCTCTGTCGAGAATAAAGGTTTAAGGTACAGATTTTTAAATAGATGAGCAGTAAAAATACCAAAGGTTTCCAGGTGTAATGTTTTCTTCATCATAATCTTTGGAATAGATGGGTTAGTGAAACCAAATAAATATCCTGAGTAATTTTCAGATGCAAAAATTAGTTCCACCACAGATAAATTTGAGCTTCTTATTTTCATAATTTTCTTAATGTATTTATTAGCTGATTTTCAGGCATTCCATTAGCAGTGCCTCTTCCTATTCTAAACCCTTCTTGGACCTCTGGGATTTCTCCTAATTCTATGTTGCAGAATTTTGAGCATGGTTTTGCTTACACGAGAGATTAGTGTTGCAGTCTTTTGTCTCTCTTTCTTGTGGATGGTGAGGTAAATTGATCATTTCCAATCCATTGGCCATCATTTTGTTTTTCATATCTTTGACAAATGGTTGATTAAGATTGTTAGTTTGATTCTGGTCAATATGCCCTTATCAGATGAACTGTGGGGGAACTGGGGTCTTCCGCACAGGGTGGTTCGAATTCACGTTATTTCGCACAATACCATCATACCACATTCGAATGGCCACAATCCGCACTCACTGAATGCGCGAGCGCTCGAAATGAATGCGTACTGGCTCCTCTTTTTGGAGGTGTTGGCCAGTGCGCTGATAAGGGGATTGGCGATATCCTGGATTGGGCTCTGTTCGATCTCAGTGCGAATGGGTCTGGTGTGACTACCCAGTCCTGAATTCCATCGCAAGACCCCCAGATTCCAATTTTTACTTCCGGTGGTTCCAGCAGCCTCCTCCTCCTCCTCCCGGCTTGAGAGCTTGAGAGGCAGCCTAGGCTGGCTCCCAGCAGGGAGAGGCGCGGGGGCCGCGGAATCGCGGTTCCAGGGCCTCCTCCTCCTCCTCCCCTCCTCCCGGCTTGGGAGCAGCCTAGGCTGCCTCTCAAGCCGGGAGGAGGAGGAGGAGGCCGTTGGAACGGCGGCGATCGCCGCGATTCAGCGGCCCCCGCGCCTATTCCCTGCCTGGGATGCAGCCCGGGCTGGATCCCACCGGGAGGAGAAGGAGGAACTCTTAATCAAAGCATCACCATTACTTATGGCCATCCAGCCTCTTGACAGCCGCTGGAACATACACACACACTCACACACACACGTAGAACCGGACATTGCTTATTTGTTGCAAGGAAGGTCATGGTAACGTTAAAACCAAGCAGGAATGTAGAGAGGAAACAGAGAGGAATGTAGAGGCACTTGTATCGCGATTGTTAATGTGCATGAGGCTGGCTCTCCAGCTGTTTACCGGGCTGTCATGACTGACCTCCCCTTTCACCCCGGAAGCGTTTAAGGTCGCAACCATGCAGGGCACACTGAGCATGTGCGAGGCAGCGATACGAATCGGCAATCCTCATGTTGAGCACGCGGTGTGCAAAACATTCTGCACTGAATGCACTTCGCGCGAATGCGTATTGGCCAATTTGAATCATGCCAATCGGAGGGACTCCCAGGTATGATGGTATTATGCGAAATAACGTGAATTCGAACGCCCAGTGCAGAGACCCCCAGTTCCACACTCATCTGATAAGGGCCATAGTCCTTTGCTCTTAGAATGTTGTAAAAAGACAGTTGTCAGATTTCTGGCTGTTGTATGTTGAGACATGACTTAGATTTTTGCTCTGTAGGAAATAGGAAGCCGGAAAAACTGCTAGGTTTGGATATCTCTGAAAACAAACTGGAAAGCTACCTGAAGCGATAAGCGGTCTGACGTCTTTAACTGACCTACCATCTCTCAAAATCTTCTTGAGGTGCTACGGAGGTATAGGAAGTTATGTACAAGTTTAAAAAAGAAAAGAATGAAATATTGTGTGTGTGTGTGTGTTTAAAGAAGTCTTCACTCTATACCCGAAAGAAGTTGATGTTATGGAAAACTTTTTGTTTTGTAATAGTATTAAATTCATCTGAGGATTTCTTTTGGTGCTAGAGCTGAATGGCTCTGTTTGTCATGCACGCATGGTACGCATGATGAGAATGGTTCTGTGCAAACACCGATCTACGCCTTTATCTCTCCGTCCCTCCAGTAGACATGAGGAGTTTGTGCGCTTTCTTATATTTCTACTAAAGTTAGGTTGTGTTTTACCTAAACTATAATTTGTATTTACTAAAACCACTTAGGTTCAGCCCCACATTTTCAACTTGGTTTAGTTGCAGATGTTTTCTTAAGTTTCATTTACAGTAATTCATAACAGAAGAAAAAAATCCAAACTTACCTGGATCCTTCTAGCCATGACAGAAGGGAAAATGCATGAACTCAAGATTCAATAGACTTGATCTTAGGTTACTGTTTAGTCTTACATCCAAATGAGGTTATTATGAAAACCAGGCTAAAAGGACACTGTTCCATATTGTAGTTTCTTCTTCCTCGATGTAATGTGTAGTACATTTTTTTATCTACAGCTGTCTGTTGTGCATTTCTATGCCTCACCACATTGATGTGGGCCCTTGCAGGCATAGTGATATGATGCTAGCATTACAGAGTGAGGACGGGAGGAATTAGCATGTCTGTGGGTAGCCATGGCCTTTCAGGGGAGTGATTACTGCCTGGTGGTTTGCCTAATGGGCTGATGCATAGGTCTGGGACAACTCCCATGAAAGGCTGAATATATAAAAAAGTCAGGGAGATGATGAAATGACCCAAAACCCCTTATGTCCATCCTGAATGGTAGCACTCAGTTTTTTCAGCTTATGGTGATCACATGCAGTTGACCAGAAATTTTCACAACATTCTTCCAAACTGATGTTTTCATACAGTCTTTTGATGATTAGATATACAAGGAAGGGCTGCACCTTTTGTGAAATGTAAACTAGAGTGTAAGATATCAGTAGTTTTGGTAACTGTTCTTGTCTGTTTGGAGATAAAACATACATGA
>NC_056524.1:88840092-88841813 GCF_019175285.1 Sceloporus undulatus | reverse complement strand
TATTTCTGTTCTGTAACTCTTTGATTCTATGCAAGGCTTCAAGCAAAGAATGGAAGTCATCTGGATCAAAGAAATAAATGGAAATGAAATCAAGAACTGTGACGAAGTTTTTCCTATAGACACACTCAGGAATCCAATATTCACTTGGTAAATTATCTTAATAGCACGATAACAAAAGAACTCTTTGTTAGCTGCGTAATCAGCCCTACATTAGGCAGCTCTCTTGCATAGTTCCTTTCTGCTATGATTTCCTGTCATTTACTCCTTCTGATCTTGAATTAGAAATATTGAAACCAAGTGCTTGGCTAGCAGAATTCCAGTTTAGACATCAAAGCTGCACAGTTCCTGTAAAAATGTCTCTCCTTCATTTGAGGGCCATGCTAACAAAGGAAGCAAAGTGGAAAGAGCATAGATATTTGCATTGAGGTTGTCAGAGTAGAGATCTCCAAGATGAAGGAACTGTAAATAATAATAATAATCTAGCGCCTTGCTACAGAATCATTTAAAGATAGAGCCAGCAGCTATGTTTTGTCCTCATTATCTTAGACTAAAACAGGGGTAGGCAACCTTTTGGAGCCGGGGGCCGGGTTGGAGTCCCCCCGACAAGTCGGGGGGCCGAACTTCCACCCTCTGGGGCGTGGCTGCATGCTGGGGGCGGAGCTTCCACCCTCCAGGGCGGAGCAGGGGGAGGCACCCTCCGGGGCGGAGCAACCATCCGGGCGGAGCCTCTACAAGCCCTGCACAGGAGGAGGAGGCGTGTGCACGCACTCTCCCTCTCGGTGCCTTTCTGGAAAAACCAACACCCCAAATCTGCATTCCAACAAAAACACAAACCAGCAACAGGTGTTGCATTGCACATGGCTTGATACGAATCATGGTCCTGGCTTTGTGTTTGTTTGTAGTGTTGTAAGTTTGTGCTGATGCCAGATCACACCCCTTGGGTTGACACTGAGCAGGGGTAAAAATGGCGCAGGCATATTGAAAAGGTCAAGGGGGGGCACCATGAGTGGTACCACGTGGACCGGAGAAGGAAAGGGCGGTATGGGGTGAAGGACGGGGCCGTGGTTGCGGCACGGCGCAGGGGTGGGGAAAAACTCACGAGCAAATGACATTGGACTTGGCCCGCAGAGGCTGGCTGATAGCAATATCGCCAGTTTAAAAGAGAACCAAAAAACAGCACGAAGAAAAGGAACTTTGGAAAGTCACATCTATTGGTTAAGAAACCACAGTGATCGCTTTGCCTGCAAACGACTATATCATGTAGCATTGGTCTAAGCATCCGCTCTTCTATCAGCAGCCCTCATCAGCAGTCATCCTCTCTCATCACTCCCCACATATCATGCAAAGCAAGGGCGACTTGTTAGAATAACCGCCACACAAAACACATTGCCAAGGGCAACACTATCTCAGTTCTGAAACAGATAGGCAACTCTCACGCTGCAGTATCATCATACTCACATCTCCTTGTCAAAGCAAGGGAGACTTGGCAGCAGTAAAGACACAAAAAAACACACGTTTGCAAGTCACCACGCGGCAGGTCTGAACCGTCGGGGCATGTGTCTCAAGCGTGCAGCAGCTCATCTAGCCCACTATCCTTGTCAACAAGCACGGGGGGGGCGGGAGACTTGTCAGCATTAAAAGACACCTGAACAACGTGCAAGGTCACACTCTCTTGCTTCAGAAACAGTGCCCGTCCTGGGCAAGGTGGCGGAGAGCATCAT
>NC_056524.1:88839662-88840067 GCF_019175285.1 Sceloporus undulatus | reverse complement strand
GAAAGACTTCCGGGTTACGAAAATGGCGCCGGAACGAATTAATTTCGTAACCCGGGGGTCGACTGTAATAATAATGGTGTACAACAGTCTGCATCACAAAATGCTTAAATTGTTTAGCCAGTCCAGTTCTGCTGCTAGAGAGAGCAGGACTAGGCCAAGTGAGTAAAAAGCAACCTGTAAATAAGCAAAGGAGTGCTATAGCGCTATTAGGGGTGCATCTAAACCAGGGGTAGGCAACCTTTTGGAGCCGGGGGCTGGGTTGGTGTCCCCCCGACAAGTCGGGGGGCCGAAGCCGGGGGGTGGAGCTTCCACCCTCCAGGGCGTGGCTGCATGCTGGGGGCGGAGCTTCCACCCTCCAGGGCGGAGCTTCCACCCTCCAGGGCGGAGCCACCCTCCGGGGCGGAG
>NC_056524.1:88823302-88836662 GCF_019175285.1 Sceloporus undulatus | reverse complement strand
AGGTTGCCGACCCCTGGACTAAAATAACCACAGGAAAACCACTCTGAATCGGGCACTTGTATGGAGGACAAGGTGAGTTTTAGTTCTTTGTCTATGATCCTGAACCACATCAGGACTTGATCAGAGTTCAGGACCTTCAATTTTTTGTTTTTATTGTGCCTTTGATTTTTATTCTCCACATTTCCAAATTTTTAGGGCTTTATAAACTGGAGAAGTTCTGCTGGAGCTTATAGTACCACCAAATATGCTATCATTCTGGGTTGTCTACCTGGGATGGGACTTGGATACAAAAGATAGTGTAGAAAGACTTCTGTTCAGTGCCGATGCCATTGACCCTCAGCATCTGTGTTGCTCACAGACATGATGGGGAAGCCAGCCAGGGCCTTCTCAGTGGCTTCCTTGTTCCCCCAGGGTGTGAAACCCCTTTTTGAGAGAGGCTAGTTTGGCTCTTGCCCTGTTGTTCCTTTACTGGTAGGAAGATATTGTTTAATTCAGACAGGCTTTTGGCAATGGGGTACTTTTAAACTGCTTTTAATTTGGTAGTTGATTTAATATGACAATTTTGTTTTAATATTAGAACACTGTAATTTTAGTTTTTTCAATTATATTTTGAATTGCTTTGAGTCACACTATGGGGATAAAAACAGGATATTAAATAGATACATACGTATCTACATACACACATACTGTACTGGGAAAAGAATTGGTATCATTTCTAAATGGGGAGTGCCAACAGCATGTAAAGGAAAGATTTGCAGCTAACTACAACAGTGTTTGTTGATTTCAGGTTTTTGTGATGGTTGTGGGGAGAGGAGCAGCCAGAAATCTAATGACTTACCAACCTGGATTTTCTGTTGAGTGGAGCTGGATTTTTCTATTCGCTCAAAATAGAAAACCCAAGAATCATTTTTTAAACAACAACAACAACAACACATACACCCAAAACAAGTGGAAATGTTTAAGTGATTATCCACTTAAATGATGAACCATTTAAATGATAATTCAGTGCCTTATCCTGAAAAACAACATGAGATTTATTACAGGATATGCCTTTAATATCCTTGCAAATTGAACTGTAGTTAATACATCTGTGGTATTTTGTTTTTTCTTCTCTACACTGGGTGAATGAATTGATATTAATTCTAGATTCTTTTGCTCAATTACACTTTTTATAATACATTTCAAGAAGCAGGCAAAATTCAATGTTTTTTTTTAACCTCTAGCTCAGCTCTCTGTCACACTGAATTACCTTCAGTTCCAACACCCTTTTTACTATCCTTACTGCTGGCTCCTCTGCAAATTGAATGGTTCTTGTTAATATCAACACATATTACTGTTGTTGTTAAGATAACATTTACCTGATTGTTATGCCTGGTGCTCCTATTACTTGAAATTAAGCACTTGTCAGACTGTTAAGACAGCCAGCATGGTGTAGTGGTTTGAGTGTTGGACTACAACTCTGGAGAGCAGGGTTCAATTCCCCACTCATGGAAACCTACGAGGTGACCTTGGGCAAGTCACATTCTCTCAGCCTCAGAGGATGGCAATGGCAACCCCCCTCTGCAGAAACTTGCCAGGAAAACCCTATGATAGGTTCACCTTAAGGTTGCCATGAGTAAAAAATGACTTGGAACCATACAATAACAAGAATAACAGACTCTTAAAACATAAACATCCATTTCAAATCTGATGTTTGGAATTCATTCTAAATGGCTTGGGCTCAGGGTACTTGGAGGACCACCTCTCCCCATATAATCCACCCTGCACTCTCAGTTCGGCTGGGAAGCACTTGTTAAGGGTTCCTAAGTCAAAATACACCTTGACTGCACAAAGGGCATTTTCTATCTCGGCCCTGCAGCTTTGGAATGCCCTTCCCGACGAGCTCCGCTTCGTCAATCTCTTTAGGAAGGAACTAAAGACCTTTCTCTTCCGACAAGCTTTCCCCCATGTGTCCTGACTTCACGTTGTTCTCCACTGTTATACAATGGTTTCATTCAGCTAGCTTGTTGTTTTTTTTTTCCTGGTTTGCTGTTCGTATTTTTATAGTGTTTTAACGTAATGAGCTGTTTTTATGATATTTATACTGTATGTTTTGTATTCTGTTTTGTATTCCTTTTGCTTTGCTGTAACCCACTTTGATCTACCCTGGAAAAGCGGGCTATAAATAAATAAATTATATTATTATTCTGTTTCTTTTTTGAAGTGTAAAACTTTTTTTAGATTTAAAAGGCAATGTAATGAACTGGTTAGGATGTTGTGAAATGAATTTTTGTTGTTGCACACCTTCAGATCATTTCCAGCTTATGGCAACACTAAGGTGAAATTAACACAGGGTTTTCTTGGCAAAATCTATTCAAAGGGATTTTGCCTTTGCCTTCTTCTGAGGCTGAGAGAGTGTGACTTGCCTAAGGTCACCCAGTGGGTTTCCATTGCTGAGCAGATGGCATTTGAACCCTGGTGTCCAGAGCAGCCCAGAGCAAAAACCACTACATCAATCTGGTTTAGTTATTCTGCCTATTGTTATGAGGTGAGTGCTGAGCTCCTTGTTTTCTTGCAAAACCATTGGCTGCACATTGCAAAGCAGGTTCATTACTACATAAAGTTATATATCATATCCCATTGCTTTTCTCATGTTGTCCAAAATAATCTTTCAAAAAGTTTTAATTTGGGAAGGATCGATTGTGTTTGTTCTTCCAGACCTCCAACCTATGTCTCCTTTTGCCAGATATATTTACTAGCCCTTTGCACACTATCCATATGCCAGAAGCTATCAAGCCCCATGTGCTGCTGCTACCACCATGCAATGGTCAGGAGAGGGGAAGGAGTCTTTCTTACTACAGATATTTTAAAATGTTCAAATACTTTGTTTT
Source organism: Sceloporus undulatus (assembly GCF_019175285.1). Classification (NCBI taxonomy): domain Eukaryota; kingdom Metazoa; phylum Chordata; class Lepidosauria; order Squamata; family Phrynosomatidae; genus Sceloporus; species Sceloporus undulatus. The sequence continues at coordinate 88,833,792 of NC_056524.1, read as the reverse complement.
TCTAATACTGTATGTTTTGCGTAAATCAAAATTTAACATAGCTGTAGGATAATATTTATTAATACTTGCGAAAGCTAACCAGTGTCATTCCTCCCCTCCAGGACTCCTCAGATGTAACAATATAGAGGAGGAGATTCAAGAGACAAGTGCCAGACAACTGAGCACCAGCCAGGATCTTCTTCTGTTTTTAATGACAGATCAATGTCAGAGCAGAAAAAGAAGACCCCAGAAGAAAAGGCTCTAGCCATAGTGTGTTTAATGGAGAAGCAAGAATACCAGTGCAGCAGGAAGGGAAAGGGTTCCTCAAACTTTCTGGCGGATCTAGAATCCTCCAGAAATGAAATTTTAGTTGAAATGACAGCTTTCTGTGGGCAAGTCTGGGCTGAAACCACATGTAATGGTTTTCTAATGGAAAGGATATAAAATTCTGGTATCTCTGATCAACTGAAGGAAACAGCAAATGTGAAAGTAATAGGGTAAAAAGGACTGCAACATTTGTGACTGAATCTAATATTACCTATGGCTCCAACAAGGCTTTAAAAATATTTCAAATATCTAGCTACTTGGCTGAGTATTTAATTTAAAGGCTGATACAAAATAGTTTAAAAAACCCACAAAAACCAACAACCCATGAAACGTGAGGTTGCCGTTGAAGAGTATTTGCTGGTCCAAAGAGCTGCAGGCAGATTATTAACTGGGGCTGACAACAAGGAACACACAATGGCACAACTGGCTGCCAATCCATTTCTGGGCATAATTCAAAGTCTTGGTTATAGCCTATAAAGCCATATTCTGTTCAAGTCTGGTTTATTGAAAGACCGTATTCTCCCATACAAACCTGCCTGTGGAGTTTATCATACGGGAGAAATCCCATGCAAAAATGGGATTTAAAAACTGGAAATGCCCCACAAAATCGGTTTGATTTTCACATGTATCGTTATTCAAGTGGTGTTAACCTGAATGGAAATAGACCAAAACTACTCCTTTTTACTTTTTGGTATTTTCTGAAAGTAATAATAAATTAATAATAATTTTTTTATTTCTATCCCGCTTTTTGCCAGGCAATTAGGAGTGGTTTTTGTCTACTTTCCATCTGCTTTCCACTCAGGTTAATACCACTTTAACAATGACTTCGTGTGAAAATCAACCTGTTTTTGCAATTTTTTAATGATTTAAAGCCCCCATTTCTGCATGGGATTTCCCCATATGATCAATTCCTGTGTTTGAAGATCTCGGGAGGCACTTCTGTCTACCCCAATACACTCACAGGTACAGTTGGTATGACAACAGGAGAAGGCATTCTGCATGGCTGCTCCCAGGCTCTGGAACTCCCTTCCTAGGGAGGTTAGACCATCACCTTCCTTACTACCTTTCTGGATGCAGGTGAAGGCTTTTAAGAACTGATTTTTTAAAAGACGAAACAGTATAACATGCTGGATTTTTTTTTTAAAAAAAAGATTGATATTTTTAATTGATTTTAATCTTTGGAAAGTTCAATTGCTTTTGAACTTTTATATGCTCTAGATTTTTAAAATCTGTGTTAGTTTTTTATGGTTATAAATTTCCTTGATTGGGAATCTGGGGGAAAGGTGGCAAATAAGAACCACCATCACCACTCTTTAATTCAATATCTTCCTGTATCTCCTTCCCATGAATCAACAACAAGGATGCCCCATGGTTTGGCGATGGGGAGTCATAAAGTAGGAGTATCTCTTTTGTTGATGGACTATCCCACTCAGTATATAAAAAGCCTTTTAAAACATCTGGCTCACATTTTGTTTTCAGCCACAGAAGGGACAGTCACAGCCTTCCCATTTCTACATCACTGCTAAAAGTAAGCTCAATTCTACTAACTACAAATGATGAAACACTCTTTATTCTTTTTCTTTTCTTTTGGAAATATATAGGTTGCAAATCTAGTGTTCTGCCAGTGGAAATGACACCAATAAGCAAAATTGTCCACAAGCAGTGTTGCTGGCTGTGAATGTTAAAAATGCCAGGGTGTGCAGTGATTCTAAGGAAGGGAGATGGCATGGTTATGGGTGCACCAATTTTCCAGATTTGAAGCAGGAAAGCAGGTGAAGCAATTGGGGAGATCGTTGGCCCGAATTGACAGGCTTTAAGCATAACAGTAGAGTCTTTAAGATGTCTCATCCATAGGGTGCTCATGAGTTGAGGTTGACTCTAAGGCAGTTAACAACAAAACCAACAACAACTGTGGTCTCTTCCAACCCTATGATTCTAACAACACAGGCATCATGAGGTTTGGCCATCTGGCTGCATCCCTGAAGGAGCTGTCTTGTTCCAGGCAACCTCTACTCATCTAGGCAACTTCAACTCATCTTCCTTTCCATTCTTCCTTCCTGCTTCCTCCCCTTCTGCTATGTCTGCATTTGAAGATCGCCATCATCTATGCCATTCCTTGGTGTTCTCCTCCCTTGGAGGCAGGGGCAGCCAGAAAGAAGGACAAGGAGACAGGGAAACGAGGACACTTCTTGTGCCAGAAGAGACTTAATGTGCTTTTCACAGCCTTTCCCTCCTTTGGAGACTGCCAGGAGGGCAATAATGCCAAGAGGGTGGGAATCACTGAGACTTCAGATCAGACTTACACATCTTAGGACTTTATCACATGGAAGGAAATTGGGGGCGGGGGGTGGGTGGGGTTTTTTTATACTCATTGCGATTAAAGAGGACTTATCCTAGGAATAACCAGATAAGAACCAGCAACAAATCATTCACAGGATTTCCTCCTGAATGATTTCTTCCTGGTTATTACTTGGCTATTGTCGGGATAAGTCCTCTTTAATTGAGTGTATGAAAATCTTCAGCATGATCATGCAACTTTCACAGGATTAATGACAGTTTAAAACCCTGCTTTTCTCCATGTGATAGGCCTTAGCAGTAGGTAGGTACCAAAATTAAAATGGATTAACTTCTAAGAGCAGTTGGGGAGTGCTTTTGGAGCCCCAGGTGGCAGCTGCCTCATAGGACTTGGAGGGCTGGATGTGTGTGTGTGTGTGAGAGAGAGAGAGGTAGTGCATGGGGGGAGGACAGAGGGTAATTGGCAAGTGCTCTTCAAGCCTTGTGGGGCAGCCACCTCCCAGGATTCGGAGAGCCTTGGGGGAGGATGCAGAAGGCATGGGGGTTGCTCTCCAAGCACCACATGGCAGCTGCCTCACAGTAGTGGGAGGATACTGGGATAGGGCTGGTTTGGATTTGGAGGGCCTTGGGGGTGAGGTGATGCAGAGGGAGGAGGGTGCAGAGGGCATTGGGGGGGGTGGGGTTGAAAGGGTGCCCTCCCAGCCTAAAGGGACTAGGAAAGTGGAGAGGGTCCAGGGGACTGGGAGGGCATGAGGGGTTGAGAGAGTGCCCTCCCAGCCTAATGGACTAGGAAGGGGGCCCCAGGGGGCTGGGAGGGCATGGGGGGATTGAGAGGGCGCCCTCCCAGCCTGAGGGGACTAGGAAGGTGGGGGTGGGAGTGAGATGATGCCCTCTCAGCCCCATGAGGCTGCCCCCTTGTGAGGCTGGAAGGGTCTGAAGAGGGGTTGCGTTGATTGATTGACTTGGCCATGCTGGCATTCCAGCCTGATGGTTTTGTGCCCCTTTCTTCCCACATCTCTCCCCGCCCCCCATCACCATTTCTTTTGCCTCTGGAGCCCATCCTGGGCTGCAGAAGGAAGCTCCCCATCGTCGCCCAGAAGAAAATGGGTTTAAAAAGCCCCATCCCTCCTTGCCAGCAAAAAAGAGAGCGAGGGAGGGTGGGAGTTCAATGCCTGGTTTTGGGAAGAAGAAGAGGAGGAGGAGGAGGCGACCAAGGGCTCTGAACTCCAGTCACGTTTGATGGAGCCTGAAGCATGCGCAGACGCGGAGCAGAGCTGTCCAAGTGCTGAAATGTAGAGTCAATGTGGAAGGCTCGCCGTGCCTGGCTCTCTCATTCCTGCACAGGGAGGGGAGGGTTCCCCCCAAAAACCATCATCTCTCCAGCCTAACGCCAATCATACTCTTTCAATATTTAGAAGTTGGGGATAAGGGGGAGAGGGGAGTTGAAAGCCTACAGTTTCTTTGCTTCCCTACCACCACCACCACCACCACCATGTTTTAAGGACCTTTCCTACCCAAATCGATCTGTCAGCCCAAGGGGGAAGCTAAAACCAGCTCCTGAAGAGAGATCAATCTGGCAGCCTTCTCCTTCCCATCTCCCTCCTTTGCATGATGCCCAGATAGAAAAGGATTGAGGGTTGGGGGGTTTCTGGGGGGGAGGGGAGGGATCCAGAATTTGGATAGAGAGTGGCCAATTCCAGATGCTTTGTACCATTTGTGTTTGCTGCTTGGGATGAGCCAGGGCTTAACCTAACCATGATTCCAAGGACTGGTACTTCTGATTTTCTGCCATCTCCACGATCTGCAAATGAAGCTCTTCTGTTCCTGATTTTAAAGAAACTGAAATTATTACTGGATTTGGGGATTTAGACGAGGCATAGGACTTTTGGACACCTTCCTTTTTGACTGCCACTGGAATTGTTTTGGGGATATTTTTTTCCACATTCAACGCAGACAACAGGAGGAATGAACCGACAGCTAGTGAACATTTTGACTGCCTTGTTTGCCTTTTTCTTAGAGACACACCACTTCAGGTAGGTGAAAGCATCCATGCTCTGTAAGCTCCAATTTAATGCACAGGGATTTACCACGCTACAGGGATATAGCATGCTACCAAGCTGACTTGTTTTGCTGAGTCTATAAATCTTCCATTTGGAATGTGGGTAGACCCCCAGGGACAGCTTTTCCATTTGGAAAGAGTTGTTGTTTGGGAATGTACTTTGAGGGGGGAAAGCCATGCAAGTTTGGAAAATGGGGAAGTTGCATAGATGCTCCTTCCTCCTGTGTGAGATGTTTATAGGCAATGCAACTGAAAATACTTGCAAAATAGTGAAGATGCATAGGTACTCCTTCCTTTGGAGTGAGATGTTTATAGGCAATGCAACTGAAAATATCTGGAAAATGGTGAAGATGCATAAATGCTCTCTTTCCTTTGGAGTGAGATGTTTATAGGCAGTGCAACTGAAAATATTTGGAAAATGGTGAAGATATATAGATACTCTTTCCTCTGTAGGCAATGCAACTAAAAATATTTGGGAAATGGTGAAGATGCATAGGCACTCTTTCCTTTGGTGTGAGATGCTGACAGGCAATGCAACTGAAAATATTTCCCAGGTTGGTGGGATTATGGTTCTCCAATATCTGTCGCTGTCCTTTCTGGGTGGACAAGTGAATCTCTCTATGTATAAGGACATGCACTCAAGATCACTTAAGATGTATTAGTTCTTTTCAGTGCACTTTAACTATCTTGTTATTCTCACAATCAATAGCTGTTTAAAGGGCATGCATGCTTGTGAGGTAACAAGTCTAGCCTGTAAGTAAGGGTATGAGGATGGCAGCTATACTGGATTAATTAACATGGGAAAATGCTACCATTTTATGCATGTGGTGTAAATCAGGCATAGCTGTCTTTCTAGAAGAAATCTAGAAAGAAGCTAGCACCCAGTGGATTGCAATTAGTTCAAGGAACACTTCTAGATCAGTTTAATGTATCCAAACCCCTGTATGTCCAGTAGAATGAAAAGAACAACTGGCATATTGACAAACTAGTCCTTTAGATGAATTGTATTAGATTATTATTTCTTTGAAGGGCGGTTGTTTTGTAGCAACAAGCATATGCAAAATTGATAATACACACAAGACTGATATAACTGAATGAAATAATTTGTTCTTTGGAATGAGTATTCCCAATAGGTAAAAACAGTTTATTATTACGTATCATAACTGTTCAACAGACTAAGCTAACGTCTCTCCTATTTGTTAAAAAAAAGAATTCTGTTTAGCAGCATTTAACATGAAAACCAGGTCTAGAAGTCTGATCATTGATTGGACTACAACTCTGGAGACCAGGGTTCAAATCCCCATTGAGCCATGGAAACCCACTGGGTGACCTTAGGCAAGTCACACTCTCTCAGCCTCAGAGGAAGGCAAAGGCAAGCCCCCTCTGAACAAATCTTGCCAAGAAAACCACAAGGTAGTTTCACCTTAGCATCACCATAAACTGCAAATGACTTTAAGGTACATAACTACAACTGTTTCATAGTGCATAAATCAGGAATAGTTACTGAATAGTTTTCACTATTAGATATAACACCTGTGAATATGCAGTCTGACCAATGTACTATTTGTCCCCAGCCCCTTTTTTGATGGTTGCTGTCGTCCCACTTTTTAACCCACATTTAACCAGTTTTATTGCATTTTAAAAATAGCATATACACACATAATATTGCAAAAGAACCTATGATTCTAGGAGATAATTACTTAGGATCCTTATTAGAAGCTTTATTAAAATAGGTATGAATTAGAACTACAGCGCTTTGACACAATGGAATATTTTAAACTCTGTAAGTCAGTATACTTTCTGACAGAATTCATTTTCCTTGTTGGTCCACATTTTGTTCATTTTATTTATCTTTGGGGAAAATGCCTAACATGTATTTGCAGAAAGCTGTGAAAGCATGAGAGCACAATTAACACCTAATAGGATGTAAACTGATATGGATGTTGCAGGAAAGGGCCATTATCCATGCTTGATGTAGGATGATATAACATTAAAATCCTCACATCTCCCTGTTTCCCAAAGGAAATAGACAGAACTGGAAAAGAATCAAGTCATTTAATTACAGCCTATTAAGATTTGTACTGTTTCCGTGCTTTCGTATTGGTCTGAACACTAACTCAGCCAATTATGTGGCAAGTTTTGCCATGCAGTCTTTCCAAAGCTGCTGTGAACCCAACTCTATAAAGCAGAGCGTATTTAGTGGATGACACTGGACACAAACCATGGACTGCATTTGTGAACAGGGATGGGGAAGAATTCAGTAAAAGCTTGCATCAAACTACGAACTGCAATCTTTTGAAATTTTTAAACCTGATTCCTGCAAAGTTATGAAGCTCAGATTCCTCAGTGCTTAACACTGGTATAACTGGAATGCATTTCTCCATAGGATCAACTGGTTGTACTAGATTTCTCCCATGAACATTCTATGAATACATGGTAGAATAATTCCTGATAATAACTCCAATATTTTTTTAAAATTTAAAGGATGACTTTCTGTAAAGAACATGATTCCAGATCTGGAAAATCTCCTCCACAGACATTGTCTCCTTCAGATTTCTTGGACAAACTGATGGGGCGGACGTCAGGTTATGATGCAAGAATAAGGCCCAATTTTAAAGGTAAGCCCTTTTTGACTCCTTTGAAAATAAACAGGGAATATGTAAAATGCAAGTTGTAATAAATGTACATGGAAATTCTTAGGTGAACGAAACTAGCCTAGCATTCCACAACCTCGTGTCCCAGATATGTTTTGGACTACAATTCCCTTAATATATAGTCATTTGTGATGCTGAATTAGGATTGTAGGAGGTGTGTAAAAAATCCTAGAGGGTACTGGGTTGGGAAAGTCTGTTCTAGATTTAGGCATTTATATGGCCTGGTGCTTATAAGCACGGCCATCACTCAGTAATGAAAAAGCTATCTTGAAGCTATGAAAGGGTTTAATAGATGAAAGATCTATATGGGTGAAACATTTCAATCAGAATTGCCAAATCATATGTAGCTTTTGGAGTATATTCTTGTTGTTTAAATAGTTCACACATGCAGTTGTGAGTCATCAAGACCTGGTTCACACATATGATTGATTGCATGCAGCTGAGCCCTGAACATTTGATGATGGCTCTGTGAGTTTGTTCGACTGGAAATGATTGTTCCAAAGTGATGTCAAGCAAAATGAAAGTCCTGCTTGTAGTATTAGATCTGTGATGTCCTATTCATCAGCAGATGCTGCAATCCTCAAGTGATGATCACATATGTGTGAATCAGCTCCAGGCATTCAGTAATCAAACGATGCACATAAAGCTGTAAACTGGCCATTAGCTATTTTGCAATAAGTGACTCTGATTTTCAGTCTGTGGAGCTTTTCTGGTTTCAACAGGTAGATAGCAGCATGAATCTAAAGCATTGTAGGTGACTGACTTCCATGTGAAAGTATACCCAAGAAATGGTGCTTTGTTTTAAACTGAACTTTAATCCATAACCGCCATATACCAGCCTGCCTAGTACTTAAGATTATCAAAGAGGGTTTCTTTCACTGAATAACCCAGGGTACAAAAAACAGTGGCAAATGTCTTGGTTCGGGTGTCCCAACTGTGGCATATTCTCCATGAATGTGCCAATGGCATTGTACCAGCTCAAATCCTTTTTGTTTCCTGCTATTTTAATTGCCCAAGTCTGTCAGTTTTATTGTATCTGTTATTTTTTTTTATTTGATACATTGATGATGTTTTGGTCCTTTTATTGTTTTAATTACATTTGTACCCTGCCCTGGTATCTGTAAGAATGAAGGGTGCTTTAAAAACATTAAAATAAGTAAGAAATAATTCCTACTAATGGAGATCTTATAAAATTAAAAGTGACTTTCCCTTCTACTTTAAGTCACTACTCAGCCATTGTTAAACATAAGCTGGTCCAAATAAAACATATGTGGCAACAGTAAATTATACGCATATGTTATTTAAATTACTCCAAATTAGTCTGCAATAGTCTATTGGAGTCTATATTGCCCACAGTAAACTGGCTGTGGATGAACTGAGGACAAAAGGGCAGTAAACCACTGTTTAGCCCAGTATATGTCTATGAAACATTCAGAGGGAGTCTGCTCTCAGGCTGATACATAGAAGTGGTTTTCTTGTCCAGTTCCAGTTGTGATTTTTGCTATGCTTTACTATGCTTCGGCATTCTCACCGTGATACATTGAACAATAATCCATGTCAGCATCTGCTGCACAACAGAGGATTGAAGACATGAAATTTCCAGAGTAGTATGCATGTAGACATCATCATCATCCAAATGAGAAATGGGTTTCTTCATTTGGTGCATGTATATATCATTTCCCATCCCAATCAATAACAATGGGACAAATGAGCAATAAAAAACTAGCCTTTTAAATATATCACAGTGCTACCTTTTTATAAGGAAGTGTGAGCTGAATGTGTTGATATCTTTTGAAAAGTGGCTATCAATGGTACTGTTTCGCTTCTCTAGTGTGCTCCACAAGTTCACTCTGAATCCTTTCTCTGGTATGCAATGTCTACTCTTTCTCTTGCCATTGGGTTGTTCACTGTTAATTCTTTTCAAGAATCTACTCAGATAGTAAAGTGAAAATTACAAAATATGGGAATAAGCATGTGTATCTATGCTAATGATCCTGCTGCTAAAAAAATAAGAAGCCACATTCAGTTGTTCTCTTTGCATATATGAAGATGAAGCTAGTCCCCTTCCTTTGCCATTCTTGTCACCATCTACACATTGAAGATAACCATCTGCAAAGGCATTTTTTGCATCAGTCTCTGCATGCAAAGGGTGAAAAGAACAGAAACGCAGAGGGCAGAATTATGCCTTCCCCTGCTCTTTTCTTGAACATAGAACACGTTAGGAGAATGCCTAAACGGGGCTAGTCTCCATTAATGGCAAGTGGAGGTAATTTCAGATGAAGCATTGAGATGTTCATGACTGAGAAGAAATGGTGGGATGGCCAGTACAGGGACTTTTTGGTGGAAGCCCCACACATCTGCAATTCATTTCTTCTAAGTAATAAATAAATGCGTCTTCACTTTTTAAAAAGACAACTCTTAGAAAACATTTTTATTTCAGCCAGCATTTTATTTATTGCTGTGATAAATTAATTATCACACCACAGTTTTAAAGGGGTATCAAGTGCTTTTTATCAATGATTTTGCAAACTAGTATGTTCTCAGCAAATTTTGGAAGCTGCATTAGGTGAAGGATTGTGCCCTGAAGAAAACTGTTTACAGCGCAATCTTGTGACAGGCCAAGGAGAGAGTGCATGGCACACTGGCTATCATTTTCTATGCCCTGGTGACTTATAGTGACAGCTCAGAGTTGGAGGGACAGTGGCGTAGGGGAACATGGCTTGCAGAATCAATGCACTGGCATTGTTTTTATCAGCATGGATGATGATGTGATTTGTTACTCCCCTCAGACTTTCCTGCTCGTTCTGAACTTAGTTGCAATCCTTATACAAGCTGAAGAATGGGATTGACTTTAACAACAACAATATATTGTTGAGAGCTATCCCTGTTGTGACAGTTAAATATATGGTGGAATCTCTTGATCTTGAATGTGCAATTTAGTTTTGCCCTCCCTGCACTGATTCGTGGTGGAAAATAAAATGGCCAAAACTGGCTTGTTGACTTAGAGATAGTGTTCATTCCTAATGCTAGGAAAATAGACACTGCTAGAAAATCTTGAGCTAGTGGTATTGTGATATTTGGAGACATATGCCTCTTTCCCTTTCTCATGCATAATCCTATGATTATCAACTGATCCTAATAACTGGGATACTCTCTAACGTACTGCTTCTCTGTGG
>NC_056524.1:88786122-88823292 GCF_019175285.1 Sceloporus undulatus | reverse complement strand
GTGTTTGTATCTCTTCTGTGGGTGTGTATATATATTGCAGAACAGAAGGAGAAGGAAAGAGAGTCAGAGAGGCAGTGTGAGGAGGGGGAGAGAAGAATCAACATAGCTGCCTGCATGTTTGGATTTTCCTTGAGGTTGGGCCATGGGGGCTTCTGTGATGAGTGCCTTTACTTCAGAGTATACCACTACGCAACTCTCCCTCTTTGAGAGCTTTTGGGTTGGTATGTTTGACACCACAGATCTTTTAAAATAGTTTCCATTTGGCATAAATCTATAGTGTGAATGTTTGTGTGTAAATTAAATAGTCTAGCTCCAAGATTAGATTGGGAGAACAAGAAAGCTTGGGATCTTGCATTTCCATCCTCAAAATTTCCCTGACACACCCCTTTCACCTTCAATACAGTGATGGGGGATGAGAGCAACAATAGTAGAGATGTTTGTTGCCACAAACAGGGAAATTTTTAACATCCTATGGCCTCGCAAACATTTCCCCAGGGACCCTAGGATGGCTCTTTTGATAACAGAATATGGTAAACTGGAATTTGAATTTCAGAGGGTCACTTTATGTTGTGAATCGGACTTAAAGTTCCTGTGGATAAAATGTATTTGTGCTGATTTTAATGCAGTGTGCAATTGTGCAGAATCTTTGTGTGCCTTATACTGCTCCTGTCTGAGTATCTAAGGCTTGCAGAAAACTAGAAGCCTTGTGCTTGAGAGCATTCAAACAAAAGCTTAAGTCTGTAAATCAAAGGTGGGCAAGAGTGGCTTTTCAGTTGTTGCTGCATTACAACACCAGCCCTTGCCAGCATAGGTAGTAGGGAGAGATCTGAGAGTTATGGTACAACAGCAGCTGGGAAGCCCACAGTTGACCTTCTCTGTTGTATGTCCTTCTTTAAGTGATCACTGTGCTTAGGTTTAATGAACATTTTGGCTGGCATCTTGTTGGGAAGCAACATCATCCTAAACAGAGTTAAGATCATATGTTGGCATAGGCTGCATCCGCACTGCAAAAACAATCCAGTTTGACACCAATTTAATTGTCATGGTTCAATGCTATGGAATTCTGGGAATTGTTGTTTGTTGTGGCACCAGAGCAAAGCTTGGCGTTTGCTTTTAAATTCCATTGATTTTAATGGGAGTCAGCACATTTATTAAATACCATATGGAGTAAAATATTATGTTTTGTTCAAAATATGTAGTCTTATTGGCATCTTTCAGTGACTTTTCATACCATCCGTTCACAGGGTGAAATGCAAGGAAGGGATGCTGCCGTTCACATACTGCTGCTCTAACTGGGAATTCAAAACAGATGTCTTTAAGACATATCTTTAATTCTGTCACATTCTGTTGGTGCAGGCATATTCAGGCATTTATGTTACATGTAACTTTTTGAAGAATTAAAATGCCAATGCAAAGCTTTGGTGTTCCTGTCTTGCTGGGACTTAATAAGATAAAAGATACTGCTTGATTTCTGCCTGAAATCTTCTGGAACCAATATGATAGTAGCAGCTGCCCACACTTAATACTTAAAAGGTAGCTAATTGTTAAAGTGTCATTAAGAGAGCCTGATATCACAGGTGTGATCTGTCTATCACACATCATTGCTATATGTGTGCAATGTTCACTTCATGGTGTGTTTGAAAGCTTCTGTGTGCCAACAATTTTCAACATAAACTGAAGAGTCTAACAGGTGCACATTAGCATTTAAAATATTTGATTATCCTATAATGACACTATATTACAGTAAAACTGCATATTTGAGTGGAAATTAACCCCCAAATTTTAAAATGAAAAAAGAAAGAAAGAAAGAATATAATTTAGATATGAATAATGTTTGATTATAGGCAGATTAATAATTATGAAAAAAGTGTTGGCTAATACGACTAGTATACTCCCTTATACTAGTGTACTCCCTTCATGTTATTAACAGTTAAACCAGGTGTAGGTAATGTGCAGCATGATAGATTATTTTGTTCCAGGAGACATAGTTTTAGTACCATGTGTGCTTAAAAAAAAGAAAAGAAGAATAGAATCATAGAGTTGGAAGAGACCACAAGGGCCATCCAGTCCAACCCCCTGCCTTGCAGGAACCCACAATCAAAGCATCCCCAACAGATGGCCATCCAGCTTCTGTTTAAAGACCTCCAGGGGAGGACACTCCACTACACTCCGAGGGAGTTTGTTTCACTCTCAAACAGCTCTCCCTGTCAGGAAATTCCTCCTAATGTTGAGGTGGAATCTCTTTTCCTGTAGCTTGCATCCATTGCTCCGGGTCCTAGTCTCTGGAGCAGCAGAAAACAAGCTTTTTCTCTCTTCAATATGGCATCCCTTTAAGTATTTAAACAGGGCTATCATATCACTTCTTAACCTTCTCTTCTCCAGGCTAAACATCCCCAGCTCCCTAAGGCGTTCCTCATAGGACATGGTTTCCAGACCTGCACCAATTTAGTCGCCCTCCTCTGGACACACTCCAGTTTCTCAATGTCCTTTTTAAATCATGGTGCCCAGAACTGGACATAATATTCCAGGTGGGGTCTGACCAGTGCAGAACAGAGTGACTTCCCTTGATCTAGACACTATACTTCTATTGATGCAGCCCAAAATTGCATTGGCCTTTTACCTGTCACATCACACTGTTAAATCATGTTCAATTTGTGGTCTACTTGGACTCCTAGATCCCTTTCACATGTAGTCTCATTCAGCCAAGTGGCCCCCCGTCCTATATCTGTGCATTTCATTTTTCCGCCCTAAGTGCAGTACCTTATATTTCTCTGTGTTGAAATTTATTTTGTTAGCTTTGGCCCAGCTTTCTGAAATTGCTGTTTTCAAAAAGGAAATCACACACACACACGCATATTTGTGCATAGAGGGAACGATTCCTACAGGCCTAAAAAAAATGAGAGGAAGCAAATATAGTTTGAGATAGCAAATCTGGTTGAGATACTTTCCAAAAGATGACATTATTGGCCTTTTGTTTGTTTTTTGCTAAGTTTTCCATAACTTTTTTGTTCATTTTTCTTAATCTAAATTATGATGGTATGCACTACTCAGATATACTATATACCATTTAATGACCCTATAGATCAAATAGTCATAGAACTTATAGCAGCCTCAGAACCCGATGAAAGTCTAATGCACTCTTTCCCAAATAGCATCTATTTCCTTTGAATTCCAGTTATCTGCATCTTGTGATGGCTTCAATCATCACCCATTTCTACTTGCCTTCACTGTAGTTCTTTTAGCAGCTTTTCACAATTTCTTCCCACTTAAAGCTTGGACAATATAAATAATATCTTATACTCCAGCCTTCAACCTTTCTCAGAGTAATAATACAGTCAGCCCTCTGTATTAATGGATTCTGCATCCATGGAATCAATCAGCCGTGATTCAAAAATAGTCACACACACACAACCCAGAAAGGAAACCTTGATTTTGCTGTTTTATATAAGGGACACCATTTTACTACATCATTGTATATAATAGGACTTGAGCATACACAGGTTTTGGTATTCACAGGTGTGTGTGTGTCCTGGAATCATTCCTCAGGGGATACTGAAGGCTTACTGTGTTTTAGTTCTTCTGTTTAGGAAAATTGGAAAATCATGTTTGTAAGTTCTATAATATTAAAAACTAGGAAACAACAATTTTTTTCAATTGAACACATAGAAAAATGTGTTTATAGGCCTCTCCTCATTTTAACAGATGATGCGCCTGTCTTCCCTTTGTTTTTGGTCTACAGGTTTTATCAGCTGTAGCTAGTACAGTTCATGATGAAGGATTATGGCAGCTGAAGTCCAAAAAAACATCTCTTTCATTTGGGGTTACCAAGGCATGACTACCTGGTTGCACTCTGATGCCCCTCCAGATGTTGTTGAACATTAGCTCTAGCTAACTTGGCCAATTCAAACCTTAGCTTTACGGCACTGATCTAGCACCTGTTGGCTCTTTACATCATGAAACTAATATGCCTCTTGCTGATTCTTCATGGGACTAAAGTGGCCATTTGGGAATTCTGTTCTAAAATGCACCAGATTCTAGAAAATAGTATGGGAATTATAGCAGAAATCAGAAACAAATCCCAGAATTAATCCAGAACAGAGGATTAGTAGGTAACAAATTCCATTCTAGCTGCTGCAGGATTGTAGCAGAGCAGAGTATAACATTAGAAGAAGAAGAAACAGAAGTTCTTTAAGTCTTTTTAAAATTCTTTCAAAGAGCCAGACTTCATACTAAAGCTAAAACAAATATTTCACCCTCCCTTTTTTTTCCACATTTTGAACAAGAAGGTTTTAAACCTTTTGAGCACCAGTTTTCAGTCTCAATAGTCTGGTTCACATGCTTTTCACCTACTGGCATCTCTCAGTACTTTGGCAATCTTCAAACGTAAAATCTCATCAACTGTCAAATCTCAGATTATTGCATTTCATTACTTAAATTTTCTCAGGTTGTTATTGTTCTTGTTTTTAAAGACATAATTTCTTCAATGAACAGCTGAAGGGGAATGGATAGTGGATTCTAGGTCATGCTTGAGGTCATGCTTGAGTTCAGTAGGCAACATGGTACAGCTCAGATATGAATCCCATTGGTACTACACTAAAGTAAACCCATTAGAATGGTGGGATTCATATACTGTAGATGTTAACTCACCATTCAACAGTTGATGCAGTTGATTCTAGTGTCATTGGGATTTACAATTCAGTATATGGTGATGTTAGCAGTGAATTACTGTAAAGTGAGAGAGTACCCACTTTTGCAGTCCACATGGGTTAAAGAATTGTCACATCAGAATTCCTTAGCAGATGTCTACATGGAGGAAAATGACTTTAAAATTACTGTGGTATATTATATACTAAGTACCATGAACTGTCAGCTCTAAATACTCCAACATGTCTACAGCTGAAGTGCAAAATATTTAGAAATAATTGAAGCAGCTTTTCCAACAAATTGCTCTTCAGATGTGTTGTACTTGAACACATTCTCCCCAGCCAGGATAGCCAATGGAGTTGCATTCGGCTACGTTAAAATAATATGTAGAGCAAGAATGGAAAACTTGCAGCTCTCCACATGTCTTTGGACTCCAGTTTTCATTATACCCAGCCAGTAAGGATTGCAGACATAGTTGAATCACATTGGGAGACCCAGGTATTATCCACCTCCAACCTAGAGAATACTCAACAGCAAGATTCACAAAGGAAGATACTGGAAAGCCTTTGGCACTTACCGTGTTTTTTTTAAAGCTAAAAGCCGTTTCCCTGTCATTCTGACAAAAGAAACATTCCTATCTTAAGCCTAGCATGGCAATCACTTACATTTTCTTAATTATAGCTATATGCCATCTTCAACTGATATTGCTTTTAATGTTCATTTCATACCACAGGCAGTCTGTGCTTCTTGTCTAGGGGGCTCACAATCTACAGATGTGCTGAATATCTCATTTTCATTTGTGGCCATCAGGGGAAGGAACAGAAAAATGACTTCAAGAAGACCTAGGGGCGAAAAAGAGATTCCTTTCAGAGTTCTATAATGAGGCATCACATTGAAATTAGACAATTCTCCCATAAAGCTTCACCATTCCATCTTCAATCTAATGAGGGCTTCTGCTCTGCAACTGCTGTAGGGTGAATATTCCAGGTTTTTAACTTGACATAGCTCACCAGGGGTGCATGACAAATAAAGCTATATAAAGACAATCATGCTGCTAAAAATCACAGAAACAGAAATTCTAAGCATGGATTGCTACATTTACCTCACCTTACCTTGTTTTTGCTTACCTGGAGCATCATAACAGGGTGCCTGTTTTGCAAAGCTAGAGTCAGAATAGATGGGATAAAATTATGGAGTAAAAAGTGAAATCTATGGAATATCTTTTCAGCTTCTTTCAGGACCCCGCTTTTTCAGGGTCATGCCAAGCATCTAAGCCCTTCATCAGAAGATTATATAGGTCAAGCAGGGTTGTCCACCTACTCCCAGTTTTTCTATTTTTATTTTCCATGCCACAGTCAGTGGCTGCTGAGTATTTTCAGTCGTCGATTTTTGCAGCGGGGGAGGAAGAGAGTAAATAGTCTTTCCTTTTATATATATGAGGGGTTACTGCTATAAATGGCAAAAATACACACAGTAGTGCCACTCTCTTCTTCCTTAGGCTGCATCCACGTGCAGAAATAATCCAGGTAGACACCAGTTTAACTGCCTTGGCTCAATGCTATGGAATTCTGGGATTTGTAGGTTTTTTATTTATTATTATTATTATTATAAAAATTTCTTTATTACAACATCTTTAAGCCTTTGCATTTTCTTACAATATATCTAAATAATATGTTTGTATTTTTTTTTACATAGGTTATTTATCTTTTTCTACAATATATCTTATGATTATTGCATACAATAATTTACAATTCCAACAGGGAAAAGGAGAAATCACCAATTTCTTCAGTTTAGCTCGCTTTGTTTTTCTTGGCTTGATTTGTAGTTTTGTAAGATATTGAGCCTTCTCTGTCAGAGTCCTGGTGCTACAACAAACTACAGTTCCCAGGATTCGTAGAACTGAACTGTGGCAGTGGTGTCAACCTGGATTACTTCTGCAGTATGGATGCAGCCCTAGATACCCTGTTCATCTTGGGCAGTCACCACTTGAGTTTGCTATTACGGAGAAAGAAGGATGGAATGGTGCAGATGTGATCTGGCATGGGTTTTCACCTGCTCATATCTGGATGAAGTTTGTATATGTTGATTGCCGCACTACACTCTTATAGTTCTGATATTCCACTTTAACTGCTCTGGTTGCCTCCTATTGCATTCTGGGATTTGCAGTTTAAGGAGGGGCATTTAGAATTCTCAGCCAGAGAGCTCTTAGGCCTCACTGAACTACAAAACCCAGAATGCAACAGGAGGCAGACAGAGCAATAAAAGTGGAACAGCCAGACTATAAAAGTGCAATGCAGTAATGTGGTATGTCTTGAGGAGCCTGGCTATTGGTATATCTAGCCTTATGTGGTCTACTATTCTGGATGGCAGCAGATTTACAAACTTTACAAGGCATAGATTTTTCTTTCCCTGGATACCCTACTACTTGTTCTTTTACTGGAGACTTGGGATTTTATGCCATAAAGCAGATGTGTGCTATATTCCTGAGCCAGAGACTGTAAAAGTTAATTTTTTTAAAATACAGTTCTCCAGATTATACTGGCTGAGGACAGGTTTCTGGACTATCTATCTATCTATCTATCTATCTATCTATCTATCATCTATCATCTACCTATTTACCGATTGTATTTATATCTCAACTATTTTCCCAATATGGAATCCAAAGTAGCTCACAATAAAGTCCCATGCAGCTAAAAAAACAAAAAAAAACAATCATAATAGTTTTAAAAAAGTTTTAAATTAACTTTCCTATTAAAAACAGCACTCATGGAAAACCATTTGAAAGCATTTAATGTTAATTAAAATAAAACAATAAAAAACCAGCAGCACCATTGCATTAACAGATATTTCTACAGCAATCATTTAACGGCCAAAATCTGTTTAAATAAAAATGTCTGACAAAAAGAGAAATTAAAGGCTTTCATGTCCATAGTTTTTTTGGATTTTTCAGGCTATGTGGCTGTATTCTGCAAGAATTTATTCCTGACGTTTCGCCTGCATCTGTGGCTGGCATCTTTGCCAGCCCCAGATGCAGGCAAAACGTCAAGAATAAATTCTTCCAGAATATGGCGACAAACCCCGAAAAACCCACAAAAAAGGAGAGCAGAGAACTTCTCCAAGTTCTTCATTGTGATATGGATGTTAAAGTTCTTGGCACTCAAAAGTTTCTGCTTTCTATTGCCTCTTTAAGTATATGTCTGGGAAGGAGGTATGCTTTTTATTTCGAGATATTTTTGCAAATAAGCCCCAGCTTTGTGGTGTTTATTATTATTTTTTTCTCAGAACAATCTCAAAATAAGAAAAATCTCATAGCGATTGACCATTTTCCCAATACAGTGTCTTGATGTGCCAATACACCAGAGATACAACAATCTACAGAAAATGTTAATGCAGTTAGTTAGTTATTAATAAACTAAAAAAACCCTAATTCAATTGCATTTACCGGTACATAAGAAGAGGGAATTAATGATGTTATTGGCAATTTTATTCAATGCTCTGGTTCTGATTTGAACTTGGGTGAGAAAGAAACAGCAACATGAATTTTTGAAAACCCAATTTCTCACTACACCATCCAAAACCTTTCTATTGCTTTGCATTTTTTTCTTCCTTTATAATCTTACCTCCTTAATGTCCCACTTCCTTTAGTTTATTGATTCCTGTGTAGACCCAGCAAAACTTCCAGAGATAGGAAATTGAGTTTTCTGAGACAAATGAGAAGTATCTATATGGTATGTGGTGTACAATACAGGAGGACTACCTGGCTTCAAAGAAAGCCAATCATTTTCAAAGTTGTACTTGCCTCTTGTTCACTAAAATAATTTATCATTGAAATGAACTAAACTACCATAATCTTATCATACACAAAAATAAGCAATAATTACTATTGTGTCGTTTTGTGCCTTCAAGTCATTTCCAAGTGTGGAAACCCTATGGTGAACCTAGCACAGGGTTGGCATGTTTTAAACACTTAAAACATTCTGTTTTAATGCATCACTTTTGTATGTTTTTAATTTTACTGTTCTTTTAAATTGTAAGCAGCTCTGTGTCCCAGTTTTGGGGGGGAAATTGAGATGATGATGATGATGATGATGATGATGATGATGATGATGATGATGATGATGATAATAATAGGCTGAGAAAGTGTGACTTGCCAATAGTTGCCCAGTAGGTTTCTGTGGCCAAGCAGGGATTTAAACCCCATGCTCCAGAATAGTAGTCCAATAATCAAGCCACTACATCATGCTGGCTATCTTGATTTCTATAGCATCTTTGTTGATCAACTAAGTAAGTAAGTGAGAAATTATGCCAGGGTTCCAACAAATGTTACACTTTCTAACCGGTTCTTTGATAAATACAAATGGTTATAAGTGTAAAATTTGTTAGCATCTTTGGCATTGTCTTTCATTTATTTAATAATTTAGTTGATGAACAAAGATGCCTCGGTGATGAAGGTCCATCTTGTCAAGCTGGTTAAATTACAAACAAATGTAAGTTACCCCTACTTCATTAGAAAATTTCTAACTTAACTGATAGCTTAATTAATTAATGAATTATGAAATTATATTAAAGCTAAATATCTTACCTTATTAATGATATTAAACATTAATTAAGTTACTTTTTATTAGAAAATTTCTAACTTAATTGATACCATAATTAATTCATACATAATTAATAATTTGATTCTGAAATTAAATTAATGCCAAAATCCAACTTTAGTCAAACTGATACACTGAAAAATTAATTAAATTGTCCCTTTTCCTTAGAAATGTTTAATGTAGCTGATATTAATTAGGTCTTGGCAGTATCTACATCAGAGAATTAAAGCAGTTTGACACCACTTTAACTACTATGGCTCAATACTATGGAATTCTGGGATGTGTAGTTTTATGAGATTTTAGCCTTCTCTGAACTTCCTGAGAGGCCACAGACTCTGCTGGAGCAGAGCTAGGGCTGGACTCAGGCTCCACAGCCGCAGGCTCAGGTCCCAGAGGCTCTCAATCCTCTGAGTCCTCCTCCAGGCTGGGTATGACAAATACTCAGTTTGCAGCCTGATTTTTCTTTTTGCCCTAGGGACTTTGCATTATCCAGAAGGTGCCAGCAGGATGCAAAAACAAGTCCTGACACTGCATGTGACTCTGCAAGATCCCTACTCCTGGTACAGACAATATTGACCATTAATAGTCTGACTCAGTATAAGGCAGCTCCCAATGTTCTCTGTGTTATGCCGCACCTGATGAATCCCTGCCTTATACCTTACACACATACACATACACGTACACACACACTTTTATATATAGCTTTGTAAAGCATATATCCTCAGTTAAGAATTAGGATGTTGAGAGGAATCATGGTGGTGTGTGATAGCATGCAGCACGTGTGCCATTGCTTTTCCTGGTGCACATTGCCACTTCTGGCGCAGCTTCCAGCATATGCTGGAAGCTGCGTAAGGTGCGCCTGCGTATGACACGGGCACACTGTACTAATAAATGTCATGCATCAACCTCATTTATACATTGATGTCATGCATAAATGTCAATTACTATGGATGAGTTGTGTATGTGTGTGGAACTAGACTGACCAGTGTGCAAAGAAGTGACACATTTGCTGTCCCCTGCTCTCTATTGCCTGAGATGACTGTCTTACCAGGCCTCTTGATACAACTGCCTCTGCCATTTCATATCACTCAAGGACTGTGTAACTGAAGTGGAGAATCTGCCCTTCCTTCAGGAAAGGCTTTTTCTCATCCACTCTGAAGGATAAGCGACTATGTTTTGGGTTCTGTTTAGAATGCTTTGAATTCAGCCCCAAGGCCTTTGAGCAGCAGTTTTTCTTGGCAGATACAAGATTAAACAATCTGATAATGACGCTGATGAGCATGACAGAGAGCCACTCCATTTTTTGCATGAAGTGCTTTTCATCTCCACTGATTCCTGCAAATCCTTTGTAGATGCTGAATCCTCCTTCACAAATGGTTAAAGCCCACATTCTATAAAATAATTCATTTTTAATACTCTTCAGCCAAGGGCTCAGGACAGTGTTGTATTATAATCACACTTCATTGTATCCCCATAACAGCCCAATGAGGTAGGCATAGGTTATAAATAATGACATTCTTGTGGCTACCAGTGAACTCAATGGCTGAATAAGAATTTCAGAATGAAGGGTTTTCCATTGCTGGACTCAACATTTTCTCCACTCACTTACACTGGATATGTGAAAAAGAGGCAAGTTGCACTCGGGGGAAATCACACAGCTTGGAGTAGTCTACCACTCCCAGAATTACCAAGGATTAGTCTAAAAAATAATGTTTACAAATTCTTGGGGGGGGGGGGGGGATGTGGTTTGGCCCTGTCTGTCTGTGTGCTAAAGAAAAATCCGATGAACACAGGCATCCACAAAATCTGATGAACAAAGTAGCATCCACAAAGTACATTTTCTTTCTGTAATTTTTGTTTTTATTCTGCATGTGCTCTGAAGCCAATTTTTCTCAGGGCTTTGAAACACTGATAGCTCATGTCTGTGTCAAAAAAATCATAGAGCTGGAAGGGATCTGTAATAATTATCTATTCCACCTCCCCACAGCAGTGCAGGAATCCACAGCTAAAGTATCCCTGTAAGGTGTTCTTCTAACTGCTGCTTAAAAATCTCCAGTGCAGAAGTGTCCACACCCTCCAAGACAGTTCTCTGAGGCTATATCTGCCCTCTACGCAGGGGGCAGCCCAGAGGATCCAGGCCCAAAGCTGCCTTGACTTTCCCTTGACCTGGCCCTTCATTCCTATGCTGGGGCAGCTAGAGACAGCTATTGTCACCTTTTTTGCCCCAGTATCAGTTAACACTCATTTCCCTTGAATTTTAACTTACAATTTTAAAGTCCTATCTCCCAGTATATAGAAAGGTTTTTTTTGGAACTTTTTACTACCTTTTTTTTGTTTTGTTTTCATCACCCTAAACAATTTATTGTTACCTGTAAGCACACACACTCAATTTCAGGTTTTGAGTCAGGAGATTTGCTACACCTTAAATTTAGTAGATAGATATTTTTTCATTTTCTTTTGAGAGTATTTTGCCTTCAGTCCTGTTATCTTCTAACATATCTCCACAGCTTTTGCTGTTAAAAGCAGCATAGTACAGGAGTAATTGTGTTAGGAGACTTTATAATCATGATAACATTTACTTACACAGAAAGGTCTTAGATTATTTTTCTTCATTGCTTCATATAGCCACTATATTTGTTTTATTATTATTTAATTAATTAATTTTGTAAATGTTTCATTTATTATTTTGCCATTATCTCCATAGTCAGACTGCTGTCTGCTTGAGATGGTCCATCATCATCATCTATCACCATCACCATCACCATCATCATCATTGTCAGTTCTAAAAACATACTTGCAGGTAGGTCATTATTTCTGCCTACCAATGTTGAGGCCCAACATCTGAAAAACAATTCTGGGTCTCTGACAAGACCTGCAGGCTAAAGTGATTCAGTTGTAGAAGAATTATAACACAAATATTTTCCAAAAACATCAGTCTGCCACACCCCACCACATTGCAATTATACAAAATATATTTCTATGTAAACAGTACCACTTTCTATTTTCTCTTCAAGCACTGACTGAGGAGGCTACTTCCCTCCCTTGGCCTTTGGATAAATGAGAACATACTATATATAGTGTTGTCATTGCTAGACACTGTAGTGACAGGGCTGTTATTTCATGTTCCAGGATGACAATGTGTCCAACGTTGCTCCTTCTGATGAAGAAGAACACATGAAACTTCTTGCTATATCTGTTCAAGTGAGCTGCAGTTTGGCCATTTTGCATGTCTTTACAGCTGTGAAAAAAAGTTATTTCTGATTGCAATTCATCTCTTGGTATAATGTCACTTTCATGCTGAGTCAATGGGTTTCAAGCTGGATAATAAACACACTTGACTAGGTCATTTATTTATATTTTGCCCTGACAACAGCTACAAATAACGGATTTTCTACGGGATCTTTCTGACACCAGGCATCAGATTTATTTGTTTAATTGTTGTTTTGTTGTTGTGTTCAAGAATTTTGGTTGGTAATTTGCAAATGCATGGTGAGAGAACTGATTATATTAAATACTCAGTAGAGGAAAAAGAGAAAGGAAAGCATTAAATAGCAAGTAAACAAGAGAATTTAAAAAAAAGTTGTTGCATGGAAACAGCATCCTAATGTGCTAAAAAGGGTGGTATGGGATAGTTCTATTTCCTAAAAATACACATGTTTGGATTAAGAATGGAACATGGAATGTGTAATATGGAACCGTGAAGCTGGAAGATGGATTTTGAGACTTTCAATGGCTTGGCACACTGATTCACATGCTGGTGCAGCAGTGTGCCTCACACTATTCTATAAGTAGAAGCATATAATTGGAAGAGACCATAAAGACCATCCAGTCTAACCCCCGCCATGCAGGAACTCACAATCAAAGCATCTCCAACAGATAGCCATCCAGCCTCTGCTTAAAGATCTCCAAAGAAGGAGACTCCACCCCATTCTGAAGGAGTGTATTCCACTGTTGAACAGCTCTCACTGTCAGGAAGTTCCTCCTAATGCTGAGCTGGAATCTCTTTTCCTGTAGTTTTCATCCATTCTTAGTGTCCTAGTCTCTGGAGCAGCAGAAAACAAGCTTGCTCCATCCTCAATGTGACTCCCCTTCAAATACTTAAACAGGGCTATCATAGCACCTCTTAACCTTCTTTTCTCCAGGCTAAACATTCCCAGCTCCCTAAGTCGTTCCTCATAGGGCATGGTCTCCAGACCCTTCACCATTTTAGTTGCCCTCCTTTGGACATGCTCCAGTTTCTCAATGTCCTTTTTGAATTGTAGACACAATATTCCAGGTGGGGCCTGACCAAAGCAGACTAGAGTGGCACTATTACTTCCCTTGATTTAGACACTATACTTCTATTGATGCAGCCTAAAATAGCATTGGTCTTTTTAGCTGCTGCATCACACTGTTGGCTCATGTTCAACTTGTGATCTACTAGGACTCCTACATCCCGTTCATGCATAGTCTCATCAAGCCAGGTGTCACCCATCCTATATCTATATATTTCATTTTTTCTATCTAAGTGTAGCATCTTACAGTTCTCACTGTTGAAGTTCATTTTGTTAGTTTCTAATCTATTAAGATCATTTTGAATTTTGCTCCTCTCCTCTAAGGTATTAGCTACTCCTCCTAATTTGGTGTCAAATTTGGCCCTACCATTTTCTTCTTCTTCCTTTTGTTATGGACATACCCACAAAAGCCCTTTTTGTTGTTCTTAACCTCTCTTGCAAGCCTGAACTCATTCTGTGTTTTTGCTTTTCTGACTTTATCCCTACATGTGTTCAAAGTTCCTTAGTCATCCATCCTGGTTTCTTTAGACACTTCCCATTTTTCTTCCTCATCTTTTAAATTTGAGCAATCCTTCACTAATCCTTTCAAGTGAGATGAGGAAGGCATACAAACACACTAGATCATCACTCATACAGCCATCCACATGATGTTATGCAACTGGCTGAAGGGGTGAGAATGCATTGATGTCCACAGAAAAGTGCAGCTCTCTTTTCATTTGTGGCTCTGACTTCAGATTTCCTCAGTAGAATATGGGGGTTTGGAGCTTGCATGAGGAGGTCATATTAATCATGCTATTCTTTCTTATACCATCATCACTCACCCAAATCTGCCTGTGGATCCTATGGGGCGGGGGATGATGATGAATTCTCTGCAGTGATGAAATCAAGTTTTTACTGAATGGCTTTGGGAATCAATTCTGCTTTCTATGGGTGCACCTATACAGTAGAATAATTCAATTTGGTATTGCTTTAAGTGCTATAATGCCATCTTATGGAATCTTGGTTTTTTTTAGTTTTCAAGGTCTGCAAAATACAGACTTATTTTGTAACAAAATATCCAAATATATTTACCACATTTTTTTTGCAAAAATGTATTTTGCAACAAACATCTCCAAATGTGAAAAATGGTCAAATGCACTGGAAAACTCTTGTTCTGTGTTGAGGTGTATTGAATCGCCCATTCTCATCAAGGCTAAGGAGATGTGTGACTTGTCTTTAACTTTCTAAAATCCTGCCATATTGCACATGGCTGGATTTTTTTGTTATTTTTTTTTTGGTTTTTTCATTTTGGTTTTTTGATCAAAACATATCTTGTTGTTGGTTTTGTTTGATAATGCACATTCATTAGAGTCGGAGAGAGAAGAATTTACAATTTCCTGGTAAGAAAATAAGTGTGTACTCTGCATTCTCTTACCTGCCAGTCACCTGATACTATTCTCCAGATACTCTTGGCATCTAGAGAGTTTGTTATCCTAGAGAATACCAGCCTTACCTAGAAATTCTCAATAGTTTCCTGCTTGTTTCCAGCAACTTTCATACGTTTCCTGGGATTTAAAACAAACGTTTCCTCGGTGCCTGAGGAGTTATTTGGCTATTACAAGAACAAGAGCAAAGGGAATGCCCCCTTTGTGAGATACTTTAGAAGGGCTCTAAAGGCAATATTCTGAGCTCCTCAGGATAGGAAAAATATGTCTACAGTTTGTGACATTTGTTGCTGAAGTTCTCAGGCTTAAGAAACAATCCAACCAATCTAAGTCTGGCTATGGAACACAGACGGCCTTGGTCGCCTTGGTGGATGACTTACACAGGGAACTGACAGAGGGAGTGTGTCCCTGTTAGTTCTACTGGACCTTACAGTGGCTTTTGATACCATTGACCTTCTGGACCACCTTTCTGGGATGGGACTTGGAGATCCTGTTTTACAATGGCTCCATTCCTTCCTGGAGGGGTGAACCCGCAAGGTGGTGCTAGGGGACTCCTGCTCGACCCACTGGCCATTGGCCTGTGAGGTCCCTCAGGATTCTGTGTTTTTCCTCTGCTATTCAACGTATACATGAAACTGCTGGGAGAAGTCGTCTGGAGTTTTGGGGTGCAGTGCCATTAATATGCAGATGACATTCAACTCTACTACTCATTTCCACCTCAATCCAAGGAGGGTGTCCTGGTCCTGAAACAGTGTCTGTCATCAGTAACAAACTAGATGAGGCAAACAAATTGAAACTCAGTCCAGACAAGACAGAGGTACTCCTGGTTAGCTGGAAGGCAGATCAGGGAATAGGGGTCTAGCCTGTGTTAGGTGGGGTTACACCCCTGAAGATACAGGTTCACAGTTTGGAGGTACTCCTGGTCTCTGCAGTGACCAGGAGTGCTTTTGCACACTTAAAACCTGTGCACCAACTGTGCACACTCCTTGAGACACAGGATCTGGCCTCAGTAGTACGTGCTTTAGTTACATTCTGTTTGGACTATGGTAACACACTGTACTTGGGGCTGCCTTTGCAGAGTGCTTGGAAACTTCAGCTGATCCAAAGAGCAGCAGGCAGACTGTTAACTGGGGCAGGTTAGAGACTACACAATGCCCCTGTTGAAACAGCTCCACTGGCTGCCAGTTTGTTTCTGAGCACAATTGAAAGTGCTGGTTATGATTAAAGTCCGATATGGCGCAGGTCCATGCTGTTTGGCAGACGGTATCTCTGAGTATGAGGTGGCCTGGGATCTGAGATCCTCAGGAGAGGCCCTTGTCTTCATCCCACCACCATCACAAGCATGGTGATGGGGACCCGAGAGAAGGCCTTTTCCATGGCTGTCCCTAGACTGTGGAACTCCCTTCCCAGGGAGACCAGAACAGTCCCATCTTTGTTGGCCTTCTTCCAGAAGTATAAGACCTTCCTGTTCAGATAGGCATTTAAAACAGAAGGTTTTAAAATAATTGGGGTAGGTGTTATATTATTTTAAAGGTATTTTAAACACTTTTATCTTTTTAAGTATATTTTATGCTTTTATATGCAATCTGTTTTAATACTGTAATAATTTAATTCTGTTTTAATATGACACTTTTATGTTTTTAATTGTACTATCTTTTTAATCTTGTAAGCCACTCTGAGTTCGTTTTGGGGAAATAATAGTAATAATAGTAAATAATAATAATAATAATAATAATAATAATAATAATAATAGGACACGGTTTTATTTTTCTATTGTATTTAATGAAACTTGAGCATCCATGGGTTTTGTTATCCATGGGGGGTCCTGCAACCAATCTCAGTGGATATCAAGGGCCCATTGTGTATATATCACAATACCATGCAGTGATTTTTGTGTGTCTGAAGATAATGTCAGCCCGACACAGCAGGAGCAGACTGTCAATAAGAAAGGAAGAGGAACAGTAAAGCTGTGTAAGACTAACAGAAGACAAAACAATCTGTCTTAGTTTGAGCATGTCAAAACCATTGAGTGCCATAAATCTTACATATAATACACTTGAAAACAAAATGTGATTCAATAAAGTGTACAACTATATCCATTTTGTTGTCTTCTTCTCCTTCTCCTTTTTTTTTGTTCCCCTGGAGGCAATCAAACAACATAGCTAATTCAATAACTAGAGATTTGGAAATCTGAACAATATTCAGCATGGATACATTTTCCTACCCTGGACATCAAATACATTCAGTTTTAAATCAGATAAGGATTTTACTTATGATCTGGCTGTAGAAGTCCCATTTATCTGAGCAGGAGAAATTTCAGCATATGTCTAAGTCTCCCTTCAAATTAATGGACTCTAAAGAAGATCGTAGCATTGATTAGACAGTATTCCTGTGATGCAGCTATATTTTTGTAGTACATCTGGTAACAGATTGTTTTGTGCTGAGTTATTGCATTGTGTACACTTGTAGCAACGGTCAGTCATGCAATGATGTCTTTTGAAATCCAGGTGTTCGTGACAGTCCCCATACTCTGATGGAGAGTCCAAAAATGCAGACAACCATGCTGATCATATCAAATCAGTCCTAGCAGTTTGTCTCTACATGTGTTTTGTGAAGTAACATGGATCTCAGTTGCCCATTCACAACCATGGTACCCCAGAATGCTTTACCTTACAGTAGGGTTATCACAAAGCAACTTCCAGAAATCTTTTCCAGCTTCTGTGAAGACTGTAGCTAAAGAACAAGGAGACGTGAAGGAGGAGGCATGTGACTGCATCATCTTTCTAGCCAGAAGTTCCTCACTAACAGACACTATGAGTGTTGCCTCCATTTTGTTGCTGGTGGTAGTGTACACACAGAATATAGCTGATATAGATGTATGGGTAACATTAGAAACATTATTGAAAATTTGATCTCTGTTAGTCTTGCATCCTAAGCTCTGTTTCAGGTAAAGCACCCAACATGTATTTGTTATTTATTTATTTATTTAGAATAATACTCAGTTTGCTTTCCCAGTTCCCAGATAGCACTCAGGGTCACTAACAATATGCAAAGAACAAGAAAATAATAATGTCTTATTTGTCTTCAACACAATACAAAACAAACAAATCACCCAAACCAAAAGCAGTACAGATCACTAAAATATCCAATTCAGCCTGAACAGTTCCCAAATGCTACCCAATTCTTGTAAAGTTTGAGACTTTACTGTGGAAAAACAACATCTTTCAAGAGAGATTAAATCTCAGCACACAATGAGTCACTCAGTTGCATTCTCTTTTCCTCAGCCAGAGCCTGATAGGAGCAAGTGCATTTCCACAGAGGTTGTAACATATTGCAAGACCACATGCTTTGCATGCAGAAAGTCCCAGGCTGAATTCTCTCCAGTCTCTTACCAGAGAAAGCTGTTGCTTTGCTTGTAGACCACCTGGAAGCATCTGTCTGGTTGCTTTTGAAAACGGCATTCTGGAGCAGATGGACTTATGATCTGATCCAGCTGGGCTCTTTTTATGTCCCAGTGATCCTTTCATGATCCAAATGCAGACATTTGTCCAAGTCACCTGGAAGTATTTATTTGCCTTATTTATATATTATATTTATGGCCAGGCTCTCACAAGATGCGGTTTACACAATAAGCATTAGAATTAAGAACATTACAATAATAATAATAATAATAATCATCATCATCATCATCATCATCATCATTATCATTACATGAACAATCCATAGAGTAGCAACAGGCAGAATAAGAACAAATCTTGATTGGATAGAAAGTTTTTTAAGGTCTGTTTAAAAGACACCAACAAGAGGGACAAATTACAAAAAAGAGTTGTGACACAGAGGGTATGAGCGAGAAACTGGTAGAGTATCATGGAGGCTATAGTTTTCCAGGATCCTCTCTTGGCTCCTCCAAGCTGCACAACATGGGAGGCTTGTTGTTAACTGCCTTCAGGTTGACTTCAACCTCTGGCAACCTTGTGAATGAGACATCTCCAAGACACCCTATCTGCAATATTCCTGCACAATTGCTGCAGATTTAGGGCTGTGTCCTCTTTGATCGAGTCTATCCATCTGGTGTATGGACTTTCTCTCTTTCAACTGCTGTCTATCTCTCCAAACATTATCATCGTTTACAGTGAGTCATCTCTTCTCATGAAGTGGCCAGAGTATGACAGCCTCAGTCATCTTGGCTTCTAGGGAATGTTTAGATATGCTTTCCTCTTGTATCCATTTGATTTTTTAAAAAGCCATCCATGGTATCTGCAGAATTCTTCTACACCACATCTCAAATTTAATTTTTTATCTACCAGCTTTCTGCAGTGTGCAGCTGTCACATCCATACAGAATGATGGGAAATACAATGGCATGAACAATCCTCACTTCAGGGTTTAGTTGTATATCTTTGCACTTTATAATCTTGTCATGTTCTTTCATAGCTGCCCTTCCTAATCCTAGCCTACTCCCAATTTCTTGACTGCAGTTTCCATTTTGGTCAATGATTGATCCAAGAAGTCTTTGACTATTTCAGTATCTTCATCATCCATATTGAATTTTTGAATATCCTCCATGGTCATTATTATAGTTTTCTTAATGTTCAACATTAAACCTGACTCTTTCTTCTTTGACTTTTAAAATTTATTTTATTATTTTATTGCTCCAGGTCTTTGTTGTTTTCTGCTAGTATTATGGTGTCTTTGTATCTTAGGTTGTTTATATTCCTTCCTCCAATCTTTACTCCTCCTTCCTCTGAACCTAAGCCTGCTTTTCATGTGATATTTTCTGCATATAAGTTGAACAAATAGGGTAATAAGATGCACCCTTGTCTAATTCCCTTTCCATTTGGGAACCATTCTTTTTCTCTGTAAGATGAAAATTAGGGAGGCAATTGCCATCCACGATCCTCTCTAGGTTTCCCTGACATCAGGAAGATAGGAGGAAACCAAACAAGGAGCAAGGGTATCATGGACTTGCCACTTGTGTACTGAGAGTTGGTACACAATGATAAAAGATATTGGTGTCATGCAACAGTTATCAGGAAATGGTCAACTATGATCGTCATCTCTCAGCTGCCCTCCACCCTCCTAACTTGGTTATAGGTGAGTCTGGGAGGGGCAGGAATCACGTCTGTTTGATGACTCAGGAAAATGAGAAAAGAGCTTGAGAATGAGTGTCTTAATGAGATTTTCAGACACTTTGAAATGCCCCCTTTTAATCCCTCTTACTCAAGTATTCAAATATTCTTTCTATCCTTACTTTAAGTGTTCCCCAACTTCCAGCAATCTTCAGGGTGTTTTGAGTTGAAAACAATAACTTTTGAAAAAGTATTATTATTATTATTATTATACAACTCCCAGAATCCCCACCTCCTGCCAGCATAGCTCCCAGCCATGCTGACTGGGATATTCTGGGAGTTGATGTACAACCCCCCCAACCCCCCCCCCCCCCAACAAAACAAAATCTTTTTCTCAAATTCTGGTTTGGAAGAATTCACAGCCTGCCGATCTGTTTCTTCCATTCATCCATCTCCAATATATGAAACTTTGCTTTTCTACTCTGCAGCTGGTATGATGCTTTGTTCACATGAATATGGAAGATGAAGCTGCCCAGACAGAACCTGTTAGACCTGGTAATGGAGAACAGATTTCCTAGCTGGCAGGCAATTCCTTCTCTTATTTGGGTATATTAAAGATCCTCTGGAGCCTCAGCACTGATTACACACTTGATGTGCATGGCAAAGAAACCTTTCCACTTTAATATAAAACAAGTAGATGAGTTCATAGGAGAGCATGAAGCAATTGTCTCTGCAAACTGCTCCCACCCATTGTGTGCCTTCACTGTCAGTTCTCAGAGCTGATGAGCTATCGGCTTCTGATTCTGATGAACAGTCTGTGCAGGGAAGAGAAAGAAGTACATACTGCAAGGCATTCAGATGGAGGTGGTTGGCAAAGGAAGGGGGAAAGTCTAATGGGGCTCATCATACTAGACTAGAAACATATTAAACATTTTTATTTGGTCTCATTCTGGAGGCAAAAGGTGATGTAATCCAGTAGTATTACCCAGCTAATGTCAAGACCCTTCACAGTATGATTTTCAGTGGGAAAGTGGAGGTTTGGTGTCATTGTACCTGAGCCAAAATCTCTTTGGTATTTTTCCACCTGGCATTTCAGTTGGTAGCCAGAGTTTATTTTTATTTCCTATTTCTTGTGTGGGTAAAAGGAGAAAGGAGGACAACACCCTTAGCCAGTGCTTGCAAATGCTGGCCAAAAATGACTGGCTTATTTCCTCTTTCCTCTTTCTCAGAAGTGCTGAAAGTGATAGTTAAGAGAGGGAAAGGAGGAGAGGGGAATTACCTGGACCCTCTATGGGCCAGATGAGGTCTACAGATCAGAAGATTCCCCCCTGCCATACCCTTATACAAATCTATCCACATTCCATGATCCTTGTTACAGAAAAACAAAAGAGACGTTTGATATCTTGAGTGCCTCTTAGGGATGGAAATAATATTTGAAAAAACATTCACAAAATGGTTGAGGAACATGTTCCTTTAGTGTTGAGAACCCTGGACTGATGGGAGTCTTTGCAGTTCAAGATATATTCCATGCAAAATTCACTTGTGATTGTTTTGCATAGAAAACAGCATTTTCTGTGCAAAACCCAGGATATTCTGTGTTGGAAATTGCATTTTCTGTGCAGAAAACAATGCCATTTTCTGTGCAAAACAACCCATGTGTGAATATGTGCATAATAAGTTCTGAATTGCAAATAGGCTTCAAAAATAGCTCGGTTTTTGAAGACTTTCTTGTAGTGGGAAGAAAATGGTTAAATTACTCTTTGTTTCCTTTAAGAAGAAACTTACTGAAGAATTACCTCCATAGTGTCTACACACCTATGAAATACAAAGGAAATTTGATACAGGCCCACAGTTACTGGAAGAGAAGAAGCCATTTCTGTTGAATATTCTGGAAAACATCTGGGAAAATAACCCTGAAAGTCTGACATGTTAGAATGAAGTGGGGAAATCAGGTGCTTTTTGCTATAGCACGTTAGTGAAGGTTCTATCATTGTGGGAATAGCACATGAATGTGACCCTCAGATTTTCTTTCTCTCCTTCTCGTGATACATGCATTTTTCATGCAGACTAACACCATGTTTTCTAAAGCTCATAAACTCTTGTCTCCCTGTTCCCTGATGATAGTAACTGAGGTACAGCCAGAAGAGGAAAAAAAAAAAAAACCAACCAGTGCCATTCTGAGACATGTTGGTTTTTGCCTTGCTTAGAAATGTGCTTTCATTAGAACTTCAGTGCTATTCTGACTTCACCTTTCTGGCCCCTATTAATTTCAACAAGGAACTGTACTACCAAAGCAGTACCCAACACTTCGAAGTCAGTGTTGCTGAAATGTGCAGTATTTTTGACCTCATTGGGTACAAGCCTCAGAGTGGCTTTTATGGCAGAGATCTGAGGTGAAACACTTCTGTTTGTCCTTCATGTTACCATACTGTTAGATCAAAGTGGGTAGTTGTACTGAGATGCTCTGCAGAGTTTCTTATGTGTAAATGGGTAGGCTATAGCCCATACTGATTTTCAGAAAATGTTCCTTTCATTCATTGGTGTATGTTTCTGATTCAGCCATATCCAAAACCACATAGCAAATTATGCTGATTTGGATAGTTTCTGAAAATCTCCATATTAAAGCTGGACTTCCCTGATGTAAACCAAGTCCAATGGGGCCCCTGCCAAAGCTGATTCTAATTTGGAACAGCCCAGATCCTGAGACACTATGGTTGTAAAAATGGATACATTTACCCACATGTTATACCTCAGAGGGTGGGAATTATGTCACCCATTAGTCACATGTGCCCTCCTTCAAACCTTCTCTGCAGCCCCTGGGTTATTATGGATCTAGAAAGAGGGATAAAATATTAAAAAGTCATGCTTCTGAGGGACCCCAGGGTAGACATTTCTCCATTCTCCCTCTTTCAATTGTTTATGGCACAAAGCACAATTTTTAGAAAACCATAGAAGAATACCCAGTCATTTCCATTTTTTAAAACAAACAAAAAACCAATGAATGGTACAACTCAAGGGAATATGGGATGGGGTATGTAAAATGGAATAAAGTGCTCAGCCCTCTGAGACATTAGGGGGGCTGAATCAACTCCCTCCCAAATTGGAAGACACCTCTACCCCAAAAATATTGGGGCACATACTGGCTAGAATCCTATTTGGCAGTTACAAATGAGTAACTGCTGCAGTTACAGAGCTACACAGTGAATTCCTGCCCCTCCCCATCTCTACAGCCACTGTGATCAATGGGAGTCCATTTTCCATCACTTGGGAAGCAGCTTAGTGATGTTCTGACCCCTTCCCATGAATGATCTTTGCTGTGAATTGTTCCTGTCACAATTTCCCATCAGGTCACAGATGGTTTGCATGAGGGGGGAAGTGGAAATGTGAGCCAGTTCCTTCCCAAAGACCAGGGGACTTGACCTCTGTCAACAGCAGCAGCTGTTTCTTGATAAGTGGGGATTGGGAAACTTGCACAGTTCCTATGTGTCCCCTAAACTAGCGGCTATGTAGGGATCATGAATACCACATTTATGAATGTGTTCCTCCAGATCACACATTTGCAACTCCCCAGTAGGATTCTGGCCATCCTTTTCCAATTTTGTAGATTTCTTGACTAGGGGTATTTCTACTTCTACTGTATTTGGTTTTGTAACTTTTGCTCACCTTCTCCCCAAAGAGAGCAAGAGAGAGAGAGAGAGAGAGAGAGAGAGAAATGTTTATAAACTCATCTCTGTGCAGAAACCTTGAAATGCTGCTCCTGTAAAACACACAGCTGGGCACTTGAAATGGTATTCTAGGCTTTTCTCCCCAGCACTTGCTTTTGCCTTTTGATCCTTTCCTTTGATTCATAGTCTCTTTGGGGGAATTTGGAAACAGGAAGATCAGGTTGTATTGTTTTCCTCACTGTAAGGGATCCAGGTGTCTTGTTCTCTTGAGTGTGGGGCAGGGTGATGGTGAGAAGGCATGGGTGGATTAGGGTCAATGAGGAACTTCTGCTGGATTTTTAAAAAAAACAATAAAGAATCTTAGATACAACATAAACCCATCTGCCTTTCTGCACACACTACTGTGTAGCTTTTCATCTGAAACGTGGCAGTCTTGACCCCACAGAACAAGCAACTATTTCTGGAACTAGCATCTACTTGTCCTGTGTATTTCTTTTTAAAGGTACTGATTATTCCCCTTAACAAAACAATCTAAATTTAAGGCCGATATCACACACAGAAAAGCCTATAGCCTGTTTCCCTCCCCAACCCAAAACTGTTGTAATCTTCTTATAAGACACAAAAGCTCCTAAAAATTTAACCAGTTTCTGACAAAAGGGAGCGTTCTTACAGACATTTGTTGAATTTCAATGGAAGTCAAAGGAAGGCATAAAGACTTAGATTTCTGAACCATGTTGAGATGTGGACCAGAATCCAGTCATGTGATTCTGTTGATGCTTGGGAAAATTGGGCTAAAATTGAGCCTGAAGTGGATTCTGAACTGGATCTTATGGCTGGTGTACACTTTTGCTGATTAGAAAAAAATTGTAGAAGGCAGATTAGTTTATTTTGATTTGTCTCTGGTCTTAAAGAAAATAGAAGCAGAAAAAAGGTTTAAAATACATCATCTCATTTTAGCCTCAAATGTCAGCATCATGAGATGACAAAGTTCTGAATGTACCTTTTACATCCAAATATAACACTCCATCTAGTATGCCAAACTCTGCAATATACTTTTGTAATACTATTCTTTCCTTCCTGTCTCTGCTCTGCACATGATGGATGGATCAATTGATTGGACCATGTGCCACCTTTCTCATCAGGCCAAACGTCAAACTACACAACCTAGAAGCCATGGTTGGCATTCAGTAAGTGACATATGCAGGCATAAGGCCATCTTATACCTGTGCCTCTCTGGGGCATTGCAGCCATGGCATTCTCCTCTTTCCTTTGCAACAAATAGAGCCCACAACTCACTGTTGTGCTGTAACAAAACCTCTCTCTTTCACACACACACACATTGTTGGTGAAAAGCAGAGGAGAATAGAAAGGCCTCTGGCTATTTTGTCATATAGCCGGATGCAAACTGATGGCATCAATGCTGAAACCACTAGAGGACCACAACAGATCTCAATGGAATAGCAATAGCAAGTACGTTTCTATACCGCTTACTGATGTACTAAGTGGTTTGTAAAGTGTAAGCTAATTGCCCTCAACAAGCTGGGTACTAATATTATTGACCTATGGAAAGATGCCAGGCTGAGTCAACCTGGAGCCCCTGGCTAGTATTGAACTCACAATTTTGTGGTTTGTGAGTGAGTGCCTGCAGTACAGGCATTTAACCTCTGCGCTACCAGGGCTCCATTCAATGGAAGATGCCCTTGGCCTACATGTGGCTATGGCAACATGGCCAGATGCTTCTCCAACCTTGTCCTCTTTCTACTAGCAATGGAAGGCTTTTTTTGGAGGGGGAATTGCAACCCAATATCAATGCCTTGGGAACCATAACAGAGTCCTACATGAGGAACTCATATACTACATTTAGCCCATGTCAGTTTTGCTTTCTTTCCTTAAAGTATGAGGGGAGAACAGCAATTTCATGGCAACATGGTGCATAGGAAGGAGGGATTTTGCTCTTCCTGCCCAGGGCACAATCCTAATAAAATGGTGCACCCCTTGCTGCTATGTACCTTCACAAGAAAGCTTCCATTGGTGCCAATGGCACCTTCTGCCCTTCCAGTTTCATATGTCAGGTGCTGTTTTCAGTGTATGTTTATGGAGGGAAAGGTTAAACAATTTCAATGAAAAGAAATTTTCAAAACACACACGCACAGGCTGCAGAAATTTCAGGGTGTGGTCTTTGACTGGCACTGATGTTGAATTTGACTCAAGGTGGTAGTATTTTTCCTATCTCAGTAACTCTGCAGTAATCAAATGTGATTTTATTATGGTCTTCAAGATTTATTCTGATTTATTCTTGTTTTTTCATCAGCTTTCCAAAATCCCATCATGTTGTAATTCTTTTTTATAACATGGATGTTCCCATTGAACATCCATTGACTCAAAGTGAGGAACATTATTTTGAAACCCTGGAACCAGAAGCACTGTCCCAAAAAGCCTGATATATAGATAACTTCCTCATGTCACTGTTCCATATGTCTCACTTAAAATCAGTGAAGAACATACAGGACCCAATATTGGTGGATTGCATTCACAGTAAGAAGTAAGATTAGAATTTATTGCCATTATCATGCCTACTGGGCATATCTTATGCTTTTTATATGCAATAGCTAATAGAACCTATTGAGATAATGGTTTGAGCTTGATAAAGCAGAATAATAATTTTAAGTTATCTGATTTTTTTCCAACAAATTGAACAGTCATAAATAATGCTACATTTACATGTGCTACAATTACTACATTTTTGAGGTTTAGGAGATTTTATTGCTGTTGCATTTAACGAGTGCTCAAAGTTGTTTTCAAAGAATAGCAAGGAATTTACAGCCAAGTCCAACTTTTAAGTGCTGCTGAGTCCTGTTCGTTTCATTCTCCGGCAACATGGAGAAAATTTCCAAAAAGATGCCTTACAAAGAGGGACTTTATGCTCTGATGATGTCTAAGAAGTGAATAAAGTCATACTTACATATGGAATTATACCATCATGAGAATTCTAACTGCTGAAAAACAGATATATTTAATTTGTACTTGTATTTGTACTCCTTTTAGTAGCTCCTTTCAGCTTGTGATCTTGTCACATTCAACATTCACACTCAACATTTCTTCATAATGCTCCAAAATGCCACTGTGCTTTATTTTTGCCATAACACCAATAAAAAGGGCATTGGCTTCACCCATATCTACCAAGCAGTAGGTTGACTGCTTAAAGCAAGAGTGGGTTACTGTTGGTGATTAACAAGGGGCATAGGGTTTAATGTGGGAGGATGTATGATTGATGAGAGTATAGTGCTCTGAACACTGGACTACAATTCACAGTTCAATTCCCTACTTGGCCATGGAAACCTACTGGATGACCTTGGGTGAGCTGCACACTCTCAGCCCCAGAAAACTCCATAATAGGTTCACCTTAGAGTCTCCATAAATTAGAAATGACTTGAAGGCACACAACAGCTAATTAATTGCTAATTGTGTCTGTATTTTCTTTTTTTGTTAACTACCTTCAAGTAAATCTCGACTGCTCTGTGGATGAGACATCTCCAATACTACCTGTCCTCCACTACTGTCCTCAGTTCTTGCAGTTTCATGGTCATAGTCTTCCTGATGGAGTCCATCCACCTAGCATGTGGTCTTCCTCTCTCTTTCCTTCCACCTTTCCTAGCATTATGGTCAAAGTCTCACTTTTGTCATCTTGGCTTCTGGGAAGCTCTCAGACCTAATCTGACCTATGACCCATTTGTTTGTCTTTTTGACTGTCCATGGTATCCTCAGCACTCTTCTCAAGCCCCACATCTCATTTCTTAATTGTCCAGCTCTCACATCCATACATAGCAATGGGGAACACTACTGCTTGTATGATTCTAACTTTTGTGCTTAGTTGTATGTCTTTGCTCTTGAGGACCTTTTCTAGTTCTTCCATAGCTGCCCTCCCCATTTTTAGTCTTCTTCTTACCATATCTTAATCTGAAAGAGATAAGTAAGTAAGTAAATAAGTTTATTTGTGTAGCATATGCCATTACAAAAAGAAAGCAATCCGTCAAAACAAATATAACATCAATACATTGTAAAAATCCATAAAAAGCATAAAAAAATAAAATAAAACATCAAACACATCAAATACATTATAAAATAATACATTGCTTATGAAGTTAAAATCATTTTTACAGCAGAATATCGCGGAGAAAGGCAAAGACAAAAAATGAGGACTCAGATAAATCTATACATAGGCATAAGAACCAGATACACTGAGACTATATATGGTTGAATTACAGAGCTGGGAATATTCAGGGATAGTAGAGATTTAGATCTATCTTGTAACCCAACCATCGTCTTTACAGTGCTTCCTCCTTATGATTGATGTTTTAAAAGCAAAACAGGCTACCTTTTCAGAGATACTTGTTTCGGTGTCCCCTAGTAACAAAATGATTAAATGTGAATCAGAGTCATAGTTGTTTGATAACAATCCTAATTCTTTGTATAGGGCATTTCTTATATCTTTATAAATTGGACACTCCAATATGTAATGAGATAGGTCTTCAACTGTTTTGGAACCATATGGGCAAACTCTTTCATCCCACATGGTCTTTTGATAACGCCCTTGCACCACAGCCGTGGTCATAGACTGACAGCGTAGGGCTGTGAAGGCAGATCTCTGTCTGAAATTAGTTATATTATTTAAGTATTGTGGGTAGCTTGTTTGGAAAGGGAGTTTGGCATACCAAGGAGCACATTTTGATAGGCCAACAGAGGTACAATCTAACTGAAAGTCATGTTTCAAGATGTGGGACTTCATATATTTTACAGCTCTATGATAGTTTAAAGAGCACAACATATCCTGGAATCAAGAAATTTTACATCTTATTGACTTGTATGGGGATACAAGTCAATAAGATGTAAAATTTCTTGATTCCAGGATAAAAATGTTTTGTTTTCAAATTTCAACATTTCTTTGAAACCAATCAATACAAGAACTGTTCCTAAAAAGAGATAAACTAATACTAAACTATACTAATAGTAAAATAAAAAAAGTTGGTGATTATTATCTGAAGGATGCAGTGGCTCAGCAGTTGAAACGCTGACTCTGATGAACACAAGGTCAGCAGATTGCTATTCAAGACCCAAACAGTGTGTGATGTCCTTATAGTCAGTTTGTCAGTTTATGGACAAAGATTTTTACAATTGCTCCCCAAACAAATAATAATCAAGATATCAGAGCTGTGCCACATTCCCCCCCCCCCCGAACTGCAGTGCTAGAGCTCTGTAGAAGATTATTGTATATGTCACACCACATTACATATCCCAGGATGGATTTGTAGAATGGAAACATGAGGGTTAAAGTGCTAGCAAACGGATATAACTGTAAACACTCCAACGCCATTACTCTTCAACATTTTTATCAATGACTTAGATGACAAGGTGGAGGGAATCCTTATCATGTTTACAGATGACACAAAACTGGGGGGGGGGTTTGACACATTGAAAGAAAAGAACACATTCAAGCATGCCTAGATAAACTAGAAAATTGGGCAGAAGTTAATACGAGATTCAATAAAGAAAATTGTAAAATTCTACATTTAGGCCACAAAAATCAAACGTATACGTATAGGATGAGGAGGTTACACAGCTCAGCAGTACTACATAAGAAAAGGACCCTCGGATTGTTGTTCATCATAAACTGAACATGAGCCAGTAGTGTGATGCTGCAGCAAAGAAGATGAATACTATTTTATCCTACATTAATAGAAACATAGGGGCTGTACAAACAGCCCCTAAGGGGTGGCATGCAGCCACCCCTTTACTGGCCAGATTGAAGCCAAGGCCACCACACGCCACAACCTTGATCTGGCCTCCAGAGGGCAGAAAAAGGAGCCACAAAATGCAGCTCTTTTTTTCACCCTCTAAAAGGCACCACAGCCATGGCGGTGTGGCTTCGTGACAGCCTTTTGATGCTGCAACATCTAGATGCAGCGCCAGGGTCACGCCATGATGCCACACACTGTCTAGAATGGTGCGTGGCATCGTGTTGTGAGGGGGTGGAGTCATGGCGTTGAGCGTGAGGACGCTCCGCCGTGACTCTGCCCACAGGCCGCCCATGGGCCATAGTTTTTAAGTTGAGGGAAGTAACAGTCCCACTATATTCTGCACTGATTAGGTCTCATCTTGAGTACTATTTTCTGTTCTGGGCACCTCATTTTAAGGATATAGACAAGTTGCAGCAGGTTCAGTGAAGGCAACAAGGATGATAAGTGGTATGGAGATCAACACACATGAGGAGAACAAGCTGGCATGTTCAGTCTGGTGCAGAGAAGACTGAGGGATGGCATGATTGGACTCTTTAAATACCTCAAGGGCTGTCACAGCGAGAAGGGGCCAGGTCTGTTCTCTGCTTCCCAGATGATAGGACCAGTTCTAATGGTTTGAAGTTACAGGGCAGTAGATTTTTATAGAACATTAGAAGGAGTTTTATGACAATAAGAGTAATTTGGCAATGGAACCAATTGCCTATGGTAGGGTCTCCTTCTCAGGACATCTTCAAAAAGAGACTGGACAGCTACCTGCTGGGGATGTTTTCACTGGAGATCCTGTACTGAGCTGGTGACTGGAATCGATAGCCCATCAGGCCGTTTCCAGGTCTATGAGTCTATGATACCATGCAATCTGCATTTTGTAGGGTAACCACTTACCACATCCACCCACTAACTTTAAGCAACACCAAGGACAAAACAAGATGCTTATCTGCATATACAGGTAAAAGGTCAGAAATAATTGTTACAATTGAAATAGATTTAAAGTATACTACCCTATAGGGAGAAAGGCTTGGACTAAGTGACCTGGCTCTCTCCAGATGTGCTTTCTCTGCCCTTTAGGTCAGTCTGTTGTTGGGGGGGCGGGGCGGAGTGTAGATGGGCAACTTCAAGGATCCTACTCTTTCTTCTCATAATTCTTTATCTTTAAACCCAATTTGGACGCCCAAATAAAGGGTTGTCTACTGTAAAGTACTGCACCTGGCCACCTTAGCACCATGAGTTAGTACTAGGTGCCTCACCATGTGCAGCAGAGGGGTTCAGGAAGTGGTTGCATAACAGGCTGCCTGTATTACCTTTGATAAGGATGATTAATATGAATCAAACAAATGATCAGTAGCAAATGATGGCTCCAACTTCACACATACACAAATCAGAAGTTAGTCCATTTCCTCTATGAGGTTCCCCCTAGAAACTCCCACCCTTTCTCCCTTTTGTTGGCTGATACAAAACAGACAGTAGGAATTGGTTTAAAAATACTCAAAGAATGTATTCTAGATGTGCTTTCTGAACCGCTAATAGACATGATATGAGTTACAGTGAGAATGTTATGCTGAAGGTCTTCTATGCAAAGGAATCTTGTCACAGCTTTGAGGATAACCGAGTGAAAGACATTGTAGAATAAGCTTTCATCGACTTGGGCTACTTACTTCCATGCATTTGAGGAAATAGACCAAATCTACAAAAGTTTGTGTTACAATGTAAAGTCGAAGGCTTTCATGGCCGGCATACATAGTTTTTTGTGGTTTTTTTTGGGCTAAGTGGCCATGTTCCAGAAAAGTTTCTTCCTGACGTTTCACCAGCATCTGTGGCTGGCATCTTCAGAGAATGCTTGCCTGGAAAAAGTTGGGTGTATATATACTGTATGAGCCTGGGAATACAGGAGTGATTTGCATGTGGATTGTTCTGTGTTAATGGACAGCCTCAGGCTGGGTGGCTAATGCAAAAGAGGTTTAATGTCTGCTAATTGGTGATCATTATCTGCTGGGAACGTCCCTCTGAATGGTTTCCCATTTCCATTTGCATTTGCTGAGTCCTTATTTTGCTATTGGTAGCCAAATTTTGTTCACTTTAAGGGTTTCTTCTTTCCGGTTGAAATTATCCAGATGTTTGTGGATTTCAATGGCTTCCCTGTGCATCCTGACATGGTAGTGGTTGGCATGGTCCAGAATTTCAGTGTTTTCAAACAGTATTTTATGCCCAGGATGGTTTGTGGCATGTTCTGCTACTGCTGATTTTTCTGCCAGAAAAATACACCCAACTTTTGCCAGGCAAAGCATTCTCTGAAGATGCCAGCCACAGATGCTGGCAAAATGTCAGGAAGAAACTTTTCTGGAACATGGCCACATAGCCTGAAAAACCCACAAAAAACTTGTGTTACAACTTCTTTCACTCAGCTAGTTTCAAGGTTGCTACAAGATCCCTTTGCATACTGATATTCTAGACTAACATGGCTATGTCTTATATGCACATTCACTTGGTAAAATGTCCTGTTGAACTAGTCATCCCTTAGAGTGCAATAGAGTATATTTCTGCTACAGAAGCTCAGGTGGATCAGATTTTAGCATGTTTTGCAAACCGCTAAATTGGTGCATTGCATATCATTTAACCTGGAATCTATCAATATTATTTGATCACTGTAAGTCTTGTCTGTTGTTCGGCCTCACTTTTTGCTTTGTTTCAGCTGCATCTGTTCCAGGTGTTGTTTTTGTTTTTTTAAAAAGTTAATGGTGGAGAAGAACTTTTGCTCTGATATATATTGCAACATTTTTATTGCATCCACAGGTCTTCCAGTAAACGTTACTTGCAATATTTTTATCAACAGTTTTGGATCAGTCACAGAAACCACAATGGTAAGTGTGGCAATGCCACCGGCGCAGAAATAACAGTCCTATATATGTCATAAACACAACCTGTCAATTTTTTTCTATTTATTGTTCAACTTGCAGGTCCTCCTGTAAATGTTACCTGCAACATATTTATCAACAGCTTTGGTTCAATAGCAGAAACTACAATGGTGAGTGGGAAATGACCATTGAAGCCATCTTGTGAAGGAAGGTGACATGCTTTGGATTTAAAATATTCTAGATATACACTGACATGACAACTGTCAACTTTAAGGCAAATATATAATATTCAGTAGAGCCAGGCCAACATTTCATGATCTGAAGTAGAGGAACAAATGTCCCCCTCCCCCCATCCTTGTGCAAAGTCAAGCTGTATATGTAGTTAGGAGCAGCTTGAAGTCAAAAATCTGAAAAGGATCTGTCCCTGGTATTTAAAATACAATAATAATAAAACTGAGTCTTCCATTTTGCTGCAGTTTCATGATGTCTAAAATCATCTGCATGGGACAGCTTCCTCAGACTTTGGCAAGGTTGTTCCCATAGATTTAACTCTAAATGAAGAGTGACATAAACAATGGTTTTTGTTTTTTTTTGTTAAGGATTGATGGCCAATCTTTTTGTCAAATATGCCATAAGTCAAATTCAGAGTATAGAACAACTCTGTGCTAATGTTCATTATGGGACATATATTGCACTACCTTGTTCATTGTAGTATGAATTTACCTCTTAACTGGTGAGGTGGGGGGAAAGCAGCTGTGCAACATGGGAGAAGCAATTGAAAGTATTGACCCTATGCTGTACTGAAACAGAAGGGCCATCCTGTACCTGGGTAGGTGTGCCACTCACTCCCACTTCTGGGGCCACTGATGACAAACATTGCACAGGTTAGTCACCTGTATGACTTGAATATACATAATATGGGAATCAAGTTTATTTCATTGGTAGAGAAGTGTCTTGAAGCCATGCTTTTAAAATTACTGCTGATAACATTCTGCTCCTATTCTTCACAAAGGATTTTTCCAGGAGGAAGAATGGCCATAGTAGGGGGAAAATAGCAGGGTAGTCGATCTAGATGTGTGATACAGAAGGGTGTAATCTCCAGAGGAAAGTGCCCTTTGATTCCCAAACTTTTGGCAAGTACCAGGTGCATTGACCTCCATCACACTTTTGTGTGAAGGAGTATGCAGATTCCAGATTCAAAAAGACCTATCCTGTCTATGTGCTCAGTCTGCTGAATCTCCATTTTTGGGCAGGCTATTGTTCTTGTGATGGGGCACCCCAGTGGCTAAGTGACCAAACCTCCCTTTTAATATCAAGGTGATATAAAAGGTTGACTAGGAGTGATGAAATGCTCATCCGTGGGGTTATAGTCTATTCAGTACAGGGCTGTTCTTATCTAACTACATCATAGAGCTGGCAAAGGGAGTGATGTGCAATAGGACTGAACTGAATTGAGACCAATGAGCTATGGTTCCCAATGCATATCAGGCACTCTTGCTGTCCTATTATGCATTTTCGCAATTTAGTATCCCATTTTTTTAGCATCTCTGCTCCTTAGTCAATGGCACACTTACATTAACTTGCATTGAGTAAAAGATGATACAAGATTCTGGCAGCAGATGATAGTATGATGTGGTATGATAACATATAGTAATATGCACAGAGATATTCTTTAAATGGATGAATCTCAATCCTGCCATAAGGGAAAAGGTAAAGAACAATAGGAAAAGAGATGTGCAGCTTTTCCAATTTACGTGCCAGCTTAAATTATACTTAGTTATCAACTTTTATGAAAGATCAATAGAATTGTTAACAGGGCAGGTTCCTGTCTTATGTAAGTTTTAAAACACAGTGGTCCCAGATGGAAAAGATAAAGAAATAGAGCAGAATCAAGTAAGCATAGATCAAAGGTACTTTTATACTTCTGCTGTTATTGCAAGTGGATGCCACAGATTTATCACTGATTATCTGCACATTCTCTTGTAGCTACTAGTGTGCCTTTGAAAACCTATAATCACTAGTGGCCAATTAGGTATTTCACTGGGGGCCAGTTAGGTGGACCTAACAAGGCAATAGAAGGAAATTGACTTTTCTGTTCTTAGCCTTTAGCAATGGAGGCAATAGTAGAGACAGAGGGGGCCCAACCAGTGCTATGTAAGTGC
The DNA here is from genome assembly GCF_019175285.1 of Sceloporus undulatus. Classification (NCBI taxonomy): domain Eukaryota; kingdom Metazoa; phylum Chordata; class Lepidosauria; order Squamata; family Phrynosomatidae; genus Sceloporus; species Sceloporus undulatus. The sequence goes on along the minus strand of NC_056524.1, from coordinate 88,788,816 downwards.
ACATTTGATTACTTACTGGTTGTTGTAGTAGCATCAGTGGCCAGCACCTACACTGGGACAGTCACCCAGTTAACATGCATGAGCTTGCATAGTATTGGGTGTACCATCCCATTTCTACTGTTCTCTGAAGATATGGGCACCAGTCAAGATTCTGGGCTAAATAGGTGGACCATGTTTTGAGACTTGTTTTGTGCCTGCTAGACTTGTCAGAGCAATCTTCCCAAAAAACGTAGGATTTTTGTGGAGTTTTGTTTTTGTTTTTTTTGCAATTGCCTCGCTTTAATGTTTAATCCGATTGATCACATTCGAGTCTGAAATGGTTCCTAGTGTGAACAACACACATATAAATCAATCAGCAAATCGATTTATATCATAGTGGGAACAAGGCCTTAATACACATAAAGCAGGTAGTGAATTCTGGAGAACAAACCAGGCCTAAAGAAACATTTTAAAACTCAAATTCTGCAGAATATAGAAAAATCCCAGTATCGGGTATTGAGGAAAGCAGCTAATGACAAAGCCTAGAACTTAAGCAAGGCCTAATACTCCCTATCTTTCTGGGAGGGGGGGGGACTTGCCAGACCAATCTCTCCAACAAATGCAAAATTGTAGGAAACTAAAGAGGAACTTTCCAATATCTATGAAGATAATGGCTCTGAATCTAGAACGGACAATTTAAAGCTCTCAGTCTGGCCACCTACCACCTCCAACAGTTCTGAGGATCTGCGGATGTGGTGGGTCTTGTCACAACTATTAAGATTCCTGAACATGAATCATGGACATTAACACTGTAGTCGTAACATGCATTTGCAATATGTTAAAAGCTAATGTGTAGCAACATCCAAACCACCTGTGGTTTGAAATATTTGCCTCATCACGACCAAAAGCTTGATGAAGACTCATTCAGGAATATACTTAATACAGTGCTGGTACCCTTAAAGATAATGATAGATATCCTTCTTAGAGTGGTAAGATCCTGAGAAGACTCTGTGAAAGTAGCTATAGGATTATCTTAATGCAAAGAGAGAATGACAAAATATTAAGGAATGGAAATCCTGCATGTCACTGACTTTACAAGATGGCATTCAATGACAATATTTGCACGATCTAATGCTGATTGCATTAATCAGAATCCTTCATTGCTTTGATTAGATCCCCTCATTGCATTTGACTGTCTATAAAATATGTGACTGTCCGTCCGTGTTCATTATTGCATTTCTGCTAACCGAAAGGCTAAATGTTGAAGTAGATTCAAACAAAGTCTGTTGGCTGCCATATTTGCTTTAATCATGATACCTGCAGACAGCGTCAAAGGAGCTCTGATCAACTCAGTGCTATTCAGATGTCTGATAGTGATTTTCTTAAAGCTGTCACCTCTTTAAATAGTAATTGTGACATGTGTTTATAAAATGTTCAAAAAGGCAGACATCAACCCTCGCTCATCTGCTTTGCTTTCTGAAGAAGACTTAATGATGTGATGAACAGTACTGCATTCTTGTGGTCGTATGATATCTTAAATTTCATGGGGCATTGAGAAGTTATTGTGTCCTCACAAAATACTGGTTGACAGAATGAACATAAAGTGTGAAAATTCAGTTTTGCAGTGGTCTAGGGACACTACACACATTGTGGGTGGTATGTCTGTAGCAAAATGACCATGGCTCATATATGGCTGATATACTGTATAACCATTTTCTGAATATTAACAGAAAGAGATAATGACAAATATTTGAGAACAAACTTTGGCATGATAATTATTCAGTGAGCTTGAAGTCCATAATTAGTGGGAGTAGGCAACTTATAGCTTTCTAGATGTTGCCAGACTGAAATTCCCATAATCCCTCACTGTTGGCTGTGCTGGCTAGGGCTGATAAGTGTTGCAGTCTAATATCTGCCTAGCCCTGATCTAAACAAAGGAATGTGAATTCTGTTTGTGATACACCGACAAATTAAATGGGAGTTCTGAGTTTTCTACAACTAGACAAACAATTCTCTCGGCCACATGAGGTATACTGGGCATCACTGTTCTTCTGAGTGGCTTTTCAACCATCTTATGATGGTTGGTGGCAAAAGACTGAGAGACTCTTGACATATAAAAGTCTCCAGTCAGAATTTAATACTGTTAGTCTTGAGTTTTATTGGGCAAGACTGTAGGTTCATATCAATGTTTTGCAATAATTTGAATGTGACTGGATGTTTGTGATAATGTATTCATGGAAAATGTGGGGGAAATGGAAGATTACTCATTTGTGTGTTGATTTTATTTTGGTTTTTTAAAAATATACTTCTTATCTCTTTATATGAAATCCATGTTCTAGAACAAAGGGGGTAATTTCTCTTTTCTCCTGCCATTTTTATTTGAAATACCCTCTTTTCTGTTACAAGGTACTCCTTGTTATAAAAACAATGACATTTCAGAAATTTGACCATGATGTACCCTTTAATGTAGTTGGATGTAATTTTGTAAGGTTCTGTTTCTCATTTAAACATATTTCCCTCAATTTGTTTCTCTCCACTCTAACAGTGAACAAGAGGCCAACATGTGTTTGAAAATTTGTGCCTTTAAAAATATATATTAAGGCAGAGGGCCAAAATTAGATGAACAGCTATTCAAATAGCATACTGCTACAGCCAAGAGAGAATGTTTCCAAATATATCAGAATGATGGATATATATTTAATTATACATATTGAA
>NC_056524.1:88730746-88786112 GCF_019175285.1 Sceloporus undulatus | reverse complement strand
ACAGACAGTGTTTACACCCAGTTTGAGCATATGTATCTATATAATTACATATGTATGTTTGCTTACTGTTAAATAGATCAATTTATCACCTTTAAATTACACTGGTGTCACGCTTTGTCTGGTAGGTTATTCCAGGAGAATTAAGCAATTCTGCCATCTAAATTCAGCTATTGTGGCAAGGCCAAATGCCCTTGTGAAAACTTCACATGGAGGGAAATACACAGATGGGAACACTAAACAGGGCTTATTGCAATTAGGCTTTTGTGGAATAGAATAACCAGGTGCCATAAAAACCAATGTCCCTCTACCTTCAACTGTTGTTTAGAACAGCAATTCCCAAATTTGGCTCTGTAGATGTTTGGGATTTCAGCTCCCAGAATTTCTGACTATTGGCCAAGGTGGCTGGGCATTCTGGGGTTGAAGTGCAAAATACCCTGATGACCAAAGTTTGGTAATCACGGGTTTAGAAGAAAGATTTTTGTTTGACTGTTCCTATCCCTGCCTGAAATTCTATGGCACGGCAAAATGTTATCAGCAGAAAACTTAATTTCCGCTCAACTATTCCATGTTTTACCATCTACTTTCTGATCCTTGCTCTGGTTTTGTTTTTTGGAGAGGGAGAAAATTGCTATTTTATGACGACTTTACCCTACACTTGTTTGTTTTGTCATTTTAACATGCTTTCACTTTGTTTTAAGTGGAGCTGTTATTTGCAATCCTATGCCTCCCTATTTAGCAGTAAGGCCCTTTGAAATCAATAGAATTTGATTAGACATGTATAGATTGTGCTGTTAACTTTTTTATGCTATTGCTTTTTGCTGGTTTCAGTGGTTTGTTGTTTTAATTCTAAACTCTGGATTTTGTGAAGCTGTTTTTTAATCACTGGAACCAACTTCAGAACTTATGTTTTGGGCTGGAAAAAAACAGAATAGGAAGATATAATGAAGAATTCAATACTATCTCCCATCACCCTGTTTGAGAACTGTTGCCATGTCAACTGCCAAATATAAATGGTGATACAACTACATAATGAGAAATCTAGTGTGTAATCCAGAAACAGGTTATTAGCCTCTTGAAACTAATAACCTCAGAGCCAGGCATGTTATGAACAAATGCATATAAGGAAGCCTATGGCAGTAAGTAGCTATTGTTGTTGTTTCTCCCTGTCTTTTGAAAATGCTAGGCTTGGGAGGCTACAGATTAGGATAGTCTCCTGAGGATTATGATGATCATAATCATCTCCTCCTCCTCCTTCTTTAAAGGGTAATGTGTAGTTCACCCCTTAAAGATATTAATTCACCTGGTGATTTCCATGTCAGAATGGTGGTGAATCTGCTCTAGGTATTATTCTGAATTTTAAAGGAGCTATCCAAGAATCTCCTGAATAAGTCCAGGACCTGGGACCTATTAAAAACCAGAGTGTGACATAGACACACAGATGTGACATAGAAATAGAAGCTACCAGAGAACACTGTGACCTGAAGTTTGCTCAAGTTCAGTAGAGCCAAGCACTTAACATTCTTGGAATTATATCCTTTATACAGATCATATTACAATTAGGATGCTTTACAGAATCTAGATGTCAAATAAAAATCTTGTGGCATCTAAACGACACATGGCTGCATGATACATGTAGACTTGATTCCAGCTGTGCTCTTTCTCCTAATCTGACCCCCAAAGTGCACCATAAAAGCCAGATACCTGTACTAAGCAAAGGAGTTCTGTAATGGTGCCAAGTGAGGGTGCTGAAGGTTCAAACAACCAGCTCCCTCTTGGCAGCAAGCAATGGTACAATGAACAAAATCAGACCATGGTACAATGAACAGAATCAGTGGGGTTCAGTCACATCTCTTCACACTGTAGCTTGCTAGTAGAAGGGGTCTGGATTTTTCCACCTTGCTGTCCAGCACAGCAGAGTTCTGTCCCTCGGTATGGCTGCCTGGATTTCATTGTGAGTTTGGGGAACAGGAATTTGCAGTCATAGCAATGGCACCACTATTGTAAATGTAAACACCAAACAGTTACAAGGTTGTACTTGTAGGCCTAGTTTATGACATGGTAAATGTCTAACAGTATGCTAGATTCCCAAGGTTTATTTGTCATAAGCTTTTGTGGACCGTGGCCAACTTCATCACATCATATCAGATGAAATGGGCTCCATCCCACAAAAGCTTATATCAAATAATACATGTTCATCATTAAAGTGCCACTAAACTATTTGTTGGGTTTGCTACAAGAGACAAGCACAACTGCTTCCCACAAAGTTTTAAATAATAACATAATTGCCTGTTTTTAAGATGGCATGCTGCCAAGAACCTTTCCTACAGAAGCATTTTTTCCGCCATTGGTACTTCAGTTAGTCTCCAAAGTTAATTGCATCCTGAAGTAGCAATTTTTAAAATTCCAGAAACCCCCAAAGCATATTTTCTGAACTGAACTGAATGAATGAAGCTGCCTTATTGTTGAGACAGGCCACTGATCCACTCAGTCCCAACCTGTCCAATGTGATTGGCAGGTATTCTCTAAGTCTCCAGGTAAGGAATCATGTTTGGCAGTACTTCCTGAGATCAAATCCCAGGTCACTGAGCTGTTGGAAACATTCTCTCTGTTCAACTCCCCGGTGAACTTGGGGAAGCTGTTCCTAAATGTGGACAGGCTTATTGAGCAGAACTAAATTTAGCAACCAGCTCAGTGCAAGGATTTTAACTTAGATTTCATCTACAATAAATTCTCCCTATTATCCAGTTCAATAGTTTGTCTAACCAACACCAACTCAGACATTTTTCAAATCAAAGACTGTCAGTGTCATGTTCATATACATTCTACTTGTTGTGAGCAAAAGTAATCTGAAATGTAAGCTTGTTCAAAGGAAGATATAGGATGGGGATCTTGTAACTTGAATCCTTTAACTTCACTAAATTTTGTTACTATACAAAAGTTAAAAATATCAGATTCTAGATCAGGAACCTATCTGGTCAGCTACATTAGTTGTATAGCAAAATAGCATCTCCTGGCCCAATAACCCACCCATGATTTATTAGACAGCAGCCACTGTCTTCATGTCAATTGGGTAAAGCAGACTAATATTTCTATCCTCATGCTTGCTGGTGCAACAATAAAAAATAGGATCACTCTGTTGTAATTCCTTCTTGCACCAAAGATTGATGGTGGGAGAGGGGTAGAAAAATCAGTCTAATTGAGAGGAGGTGGTTGCTACCTGACACATCAGGATTAGAAGACTTTCACAATTCCTACACTATCTAATAGTTAGAGATCATGAATACAAATCAGCTAAAATGCATAACCATAGGTTACGCATTAGAAATTTTTGATTTGGAAGGTGAGGGGGGGGGCAGGTACTTTCATCCCATTTCATAGAGGTTTAAAGTATCCCATCCTGTTCTATGATCTGTTCAGGATTAAAGCTACAGGAACCCCATCCTGTATCCAGCTTAGCTACCCTAAGGAGCAGTGACATTCACCAACAAATTTCATCCTTCTATTACTCACATGTTCAGATGAATAAAATTTACAACTTTGAATGGGTTTGATTTTCATATGTTAAGATTTTCATATCTTAAGGTGTTAGCTAGCTGGAATTGTAAACCTTATCTATCTCAATATATATAAAAAAGGCTCTGGCTGCATAGTTTCATACATGTCTATTCACCAGTAATTTCCACTTAATTCAATGGGACACATTCTCAGGTAAGTGTGAGTGGAGCCTCACCTTAATTTCACAGTGAGATCCTGGATATTTATTCTTTGCCCCTCCTTACTGTATACACGCAATATCTTACAATTCTCCTGAAGAGTAGCAATGGTTATATTATAATCACATTTGTTATAAGTCCTACATTGGTGGCCTTTAATTAAAAATCACACAGACACACAAATCCTAGGATGATTTATTTTAGCACAATGAATAATTAAGCTGGGTTTTTTTTTCATGCTAAAAAGCCTCCTCCCCTCCCAATGTACAGTTAACCATAATGATGTTGATATCCTATGGTGTATTTAACATTTCTATTTACATTTCTGGAAATCTTTCACTGATTTCATTACCTCAAGTTAAATGAGGAGGCTGTGGAGTGGAAAGCAAGACAGAGCCAACCCATGGAACAATAATGAAGCAGAAAAGCCACTCATCCTGAGCCAAGACAAGCCAATGAACCCATATATGAATTGGAACTGAGGTCTTGGGTCTTTTCTTGAGTGCTTTGCCTTGCAGGCCATATTTCTAGCCATTAATCATTCATTCAGCATGCCTCTTCTACTATTTTAAAAGCAGTGTCCCATGCCTGTTTATTCAGAAGTAAGTCTTACTTTTGTCTAAAGTCCCCGTTAAATGGTTTTAGCTTAGCAGCTTAAAATCTTATTTACATGTTGAGCAGTTTGGGCCAAATTAGAATACTGCACCAGATTTTCATTAGGTTTGAAAAGAGAAAAATGAGATGAAAAAGTTACTTTTTTGAACTATAAAATTTTGGGAGAGATTCTGGAAGCTACACTTAAAAATATGGGCCTAAATTCTGTTGTAAATCCTGCTTAAAGTAGATCTATTGAATCAGCTCATGAATGCTGACATTCAATAATTTCTGCAATTGACTGAATGGGTCTACTGCAATTGGGACTAATCAACTGGATGCTATCAATGTTTTCTAAGCTCAGTGTGAAACCTCCTATTTTGTGAAGAGAGAAAACATTACAATTACTACTTTATTCATTTTTGCAGAATTTTTTGCTGATCAATTCATGAAATAATAAGTCCATTCAATATAGGCTGGGTTGAAAAATGGGCCACCTTATTTAAATGGTCACCTATTTATAAATCCTCACCCCCCCCCCCAAGATGGTACATGGGGGAAGACCTAGCAGCTGGGAAATGTAGTCTATCCTAGACCTTATCCTCAGCTTCTCCTGGGTGAAACACCTGAGCCCTTAGGATAATTTATAATCTTGGTTGCTTCCTGAGTGACCAAATACTGGAAGGCAAATCCAGGGATCCAACCTGCTCTATCAGAGGACTTAAAATAGGGCAAAACCCTTGGGCCAGCTGTAAGAATTGTATCTATCCCCTCCCCCAGGTTGCATGACATATAGATGCAACTCCAAAGGCCTATCCTTCACCAACTAGATACCATATATGTTCATCAAACTGGTCTTTTCTCTCCCCACAACCTGCCAAGTGGCTGCCTAGTTAAGACTCCATCCTATGCCAATTATTCAATTCCCCCTAGATGAAAAAAGGGGGCAATTCCTAACCAACCATGAAACAACCAGCAAAATGAGACTGTGACAGAGGCAGAATGGTGAATCAAAAGCCAGAGAGAAAGACAGAGAAGGAGGCAGCACATGCTTTTAAAAGCTCCAGGGCCACCCCTACACTCTGTCTCCTGGTACATGATGCCAGGATGTGAATTACTGGCCTCTCTTCATGCAAGACCAGCAAATGCATCCCTCCACTGATGCTCCATGATGCAATGGGGAATCTGAAATAGCTTTCACTTGGGGCAAATGTACTTCCTCCCACAGCTGCTTGTGGTCAAATGGAAACTCTGGTGGGTTACAAACCGCCGCTTTGCAGCGGTCTCCCGGCGCTGCTGTTTGCTCCACGAGGGAGTCACAGCAGCCAAACCGCGCAACTCCCTCGCAGAGCAAAAAAGAAGCTCCAAAATGGAGCTTCTTCCTGTGGCGCAGTTATGACGCCGCGAGGCGCCAATGGCGCACTCGCGACGTGATAAGTGCTGCGCGGCATGCGGACGCACAGTGTCCACTACATCAATATGGTGGCGGCCGTGTGGAACGGCTGCCGCCATATTCTCCGTATTGACTACGGATTAGGGTTAGGGGGGTGCGGAAGCACCGCCCCTTCCTAACCCTAATACATAGTCAATACGTATTTTATGGCGGTTTGTAACCTGCCTCTATTAGTATGTCTACATAGCTCCCATTCAACTCAAAACAGCTGTGGGAGGAGAAGGGCTGGTTCTCTGACCTTTCACAGTGGATCCAACAGGTGCTTCAACTCCTCACAGTCATTGTTTGACAGATAGGCACCTGCTTAAGCATCATCTGCATGGCTGTGTGTGTGCAAGCCCATGTGTGTTTGTTTTTGTTTGAAAGGGTTTTTTTTTGCTTGAAAATAATACTTTGCTGTAATTTTATTTATTTATTTATTGCATTTATATCCCTGCCTTTCTCCCAAAATGGGATCTAAGGCAGTTTACAATAGTTTAAAAAACAAACGCAGTCAGAACATTGATTACAAAAGTTAAAAGATAATTAAATATCAGTTTTGTTAAAATCACTTAAAACATGTTCACATCATAGTTTCAGTACACACACATGCACACACACTTATTAAAATTTTTAAGTACAGCATATCACATTACACACACACTACAACGCCATAGATAAAATTCAGAAGGCCTGCCTAAGTAAGATTGTCTTCACCTCTTGGCAGAAAGGCAAGTGCCAGGGGAGCAATTGGGTCTCCTGTGGAAAAAAAGCTTGATGGCCTGGTAGCAGCTAATGGTTCCTTACCAACTGTGCCTGTAGGGTAGTGGGACTATGAGAAAGCCCTCCCATACAGATCTTAATGCATATCCTGGTTTAGTGATGCCCACTCTGATATATGTTAAAATGTATAATCTCATCCAATCACAAAACATCTAGTGAATGTCAAGATGTTGAGAAAGATGTTATGTAGCTTTGGTTAATTTCACAGAGGTCAAACAAAGCTCCCCCTTGCATTGTCTTTCAATATAACATTCAGAAGGAAGAAGAGAGGTGACACATCTGAATTTCTCCAGACAGCAGAGCCAATTTTCCATACTTTTTTTTCATGTTGCACTAGTGTCTTCATTGCACACATGCTCTGCACTTTAAATCCTTATCTCAGTCCACCTCCTCTCACACACAGTGGCAGTGGGCTGGGGAAATGAAAAGGTGCAGATGTCATCCATCCATATAGTGCATTACATTTGATGGAAAATGCATTATTTGAATGCATTTGTTCCTATACACACCCCAGATAGTCAGCTATGTGCCACTGGATGAAGGTCTAGAAACACCGATGGTCTCTCTGCTTGGGAATAGCTCCACACCTTTTTGTCAAAACATTTGTCAGGTGCAGGGAAGAATGTTCATTACATGAGATTCCGGTTTCAGCACAATATAAACAAAAGTACTAATATAGCCTTTGGTTTAACAAATATATATAGATTAGCAGGTAATGCAGTGTTTTCTGAATAGCCTCACAGGCACAGTGATAAACAAAAATATCATCAATGGAATTTGAAGGGTTGCCATTCATAGGAGGACTTGAAGATTTTTATGTTTTCAAGTTTTTATAAGGTTGCAGTGACCCAGCTTTCACTTTAGAACTGAAATGAATCCTCCAGATGATACTGGAATGCGGTTTCCATCATTCCTCACCTCTGACTGTGCTGGCTAGAGCAGCCAGGGTTCCATCCCCGCAACAAGCTGGGTACTCATTTTACCAACCTATGAAAGGATGGCAGGCTGAGAGGACCTTGGAGCCCTGCCGAGAATCAAACTCACAACCTTGTGACTGCAGTACTGGCATTTAATCACTGCACCACTAGGGCTCCCAAGTTTCCAAGAGCCCTTTAATAAAAAGTTACACCAGTGTCAAAATTACACTGGCCATGCTCATTTTCTTGCAGGCACCTAAAATACCTCTTCTTGCTCTGTGTCTATGGCGGGATACAAACTGCCATATAGTACGTATAGGATACGTACTAGAGTTAGGAAGGGGCGGTGCTTCCGCACCCCCCTAACCCTAGTACGTATCCTATACTTACAAGATGGCGGTGCCCCTTCTACATGGGCGCCGCCATCTTTACGTACTGGACACATAGCGTCCAGACGTGTCGCGGCGCCTATGACGTCGCAAATGCGCCACAAGAAGAAGCTCCGAAATGGAGCTTCTTTTTTGCTTCGCGCGGGAGTCGCGCGGTTTGGCTGCTGCGGCTCCCGCGCAGAGCAAACGGCGGCGGCGGGGAAGCGCCGCAAAGCGGCGGTTTGTATCCCGCCTATATAACTGGGAGCCAAGACAGGTTAACTTGCTACAAAGTCTCCCATCCAGCTGGGCTACAGCTGATGGTTAATGGAAAGGACTCTGAGGGTCCTTAGCTTCTGGGCCAGTCATAAGTGGCTGGCAGCCCTTGATAGGGCAGAGAAACACCTGACTAGAGAAGCAAGAGCAACACTTGTAAGAGGCATACTTAAGTGGAGAGAGAAGAGTATGCATTAGAGAACATATTTGAAAAGACTGCTAGCTTACCTGTTGTTTTAAAAGTCATAGTAGCAGGCAGGTACATGCAACCAGCCTTCTTGTCAAGTAGAGAGTAAATATTAATTTATTTGCTGATATCCTGCCTTTCTTTCAGAAGTGAGACTAAAGGTGCTTACAAGATTAGAAATAGATAAAAAGAAAAGCTAATACACCCAAATGTTAAAATGAGTTAAAAATTTATAATATTAAAAAAAAAAAAAACAATTTGGAGCAGATAAACACAAAATCATGATGCCCAATTTCCCCCTTAGCAGCCAGTTAATTGCTAGAATAAAAAGTTCTTATTTTTATGATAAAATGTGGTGGCAATGCCCTCTTTAAATCCAATTTTGTGTTCACTCTTGTATCTCACTTTCCCATTTCCCCCTTACACTTTGCTTCAGGTATATCCCTTTTTTCATTCCTATGGGGCATATTTTTAAAATAATATTACAAACTGATTTATAAACTTTACAAGGATTTGAATTTTAAAACAACAAAACTAATCTATCTATCTATCTATCTATCTATCTATCACATAGTCTGGAGTTGAACAATAGGTAGATTACATTAGATTAATTGACAGTTTATCAGGGGTGGAAATAATGTTTAAAATATTAAAAAATGATTGAAAAAATAATTCTTAGGAGTTAGGAAACCTTGATGACAAAATAAAACCCTGGACTGATGGGAATCTTTGCAGTTTGGGACTTATTCTGTGCAAAATTTACATTTTTTGTGTGCATAAAACAGCATTCAGAAATATTTTCTCCATAGAAATATGCAAATTTTGCACAGAATAAATAACTAAATACAGCATTTTCTGCACAGAAAAACTATTTCTGCATAACATGAATTTTGTGAAGAATAAGCCCTGAACTGCAAATAGTATTTGAAAACTTCACAGTTTTCAAAGTTTCCCAGCATGTTACATCATTTTGTCCAGTGAAGGCCTAAATACCCTAAAGGTCTTGTCTGATCATGGAAGCCAAACTGGATCAGTTCTGGTTAGTACTTGGATGGGTGACTGCCAGCAAAAATCAGGTGCTGTAAGCTATATTTCAGAGAAAGGAACTAGCAAAACCACCTCTGGGGTATTCCTTGCCTAAGAAAACCCTATGTGGTTTATGAAGTCACCATAAGTCAACAGGTGACTTGAAGGCATATACACACACAAGAAAACCAGCCATTTCAGCAGATGAAACCCTAAGCCAAGATGATATGGGCCTTTGCTTCTTAGGGAACAATATCCCATCCTTTCTCCAGCTTTCCCTCTCTGTGTCTCAACCAGATCTTTGCAGGCACACCCTCTATAGTATTCTCCACTCACTGAGTGGTCCATCTCTTCTTTCTGACATGGGACAAATATATTCATGGTTTGTTGTTCTTTTTTCATGTGACTTCTGTTTCATCACAAATGGCTCCCTTGCAAAAACTTAGGTGAACCAACTATGCCAGGGCCTTATTCCTAGAGGCAGAGGGAACAATGTCTTTATCAGCCAACCCTATAGTGCCATGGTCAAAGCAAAACATACTGTTCCATTTGCCAATTGTATCATTCATATCTGTCGCAAAGTTTAAAAGCACTGTGACATCTAATAGGGACCAGAGCTTTAATAACTTGTATGCCTGACATTCCTGTAGGACTACAGAGTGAACATTTTTTTGAGACAGCAGTGGAACGACTCTCGTCTTGCCTACAGTGAGTACCCTGATGACTCCTTGGATTTGGATCCTTCCATGTTGGATTCTATTTGGAAACCTGATCTATTCTTCGCCAATGAAAAGGGAGCAAACTTCCATGATGTTACAACAGACAACAAACTTCTGAGGATTTCCAAAAATGGGAAAGTGTTATATAGTATCAGGTAAATCACTCTCTGTCTCTTTCTCTCATTCACTCTCCTTTGGGCATATGTTTGATATTCAAAATGTGTCTTAGATCACAGAACATAACGTATATGTTCTATTTTTGTCATTCCTCTTTCATAATGAGGCTTACAGGAGGAGATCTTTCTGCTTCATCTTGCTCAGCTTGCACTCCTTTAAAGTAAGAAAATCAAGTAGTACAAGCTAGTCTTGCTGAAAATGTGAAAGCGTCTGATAAACTCACACCTCCCAGTTATAGTAGCTTCCATCATCATCTGTTGGAACAATCTTTGAATACCCACCCCCAAAATGGAGTGACTTACGCTGCATCTGCACTGCAGAAATAATCCAGATTGACACTTTGTTGTGTCTCTAGAGCTCTCTGACAGAGAAGGCTAAATACTCCACAAAACTATAATTTCCAGAATGCCATAGCAGTGAGCCATGGCAGTTAAAGCAGTGTCAACCTGGATTATTTCTGCAGTGTGGATGTAGTCTTAGAAGCACCTAGGTATATCTGTCCCAGACAGGCTTTCTTGCTTATACAATCTGTTTATTTTTGCATTTTTAAACATTTAAAAAAATAGAGAGAGAGGCACACATTACACTGGAGTGGTTCTAGTTATGCGCTCACAAACTTACATTGATGAGAGCTGATTAAGCAAGACACATGCAGATAATCAGAATGATAAAGAGACTTAAAATAGCAAAGGAGAAGCATGTGTTGTACAAATGATCCTTGCAGCATGCATTTCCTATGCTCCTTAGCTAGCATGCTTCATTGGGCTATTAATAGCTGAATATTTGCAATGAGCCTTGAAGATGGAAAGTCCACACTGTTAACTGCAAAAATTAATCATAATTTTTACATTCTTCCTTTTTTGTTTTTGTTTTCTCCTCTTTTCCTCAAGCTCTTAATTGCTTAATGAACCATTAGCAGCTGTTATTTTAGATTTCACAAAATTGTTCTTAGGTGCAGTACGGATTTGAGGAGATTTGTCTACATAAGATACTCAGTGCATTCTCCAAAAGGCATCTAAAAACCCATTCACTGTTGCCCCCCCCCCCCCTGCAAAGCACTTGGCTATTGTTTCTACAACCCAGAGATCTACACCTGTATACTCTGACTTCTTCCTGTCTTAACCATGTTATGGCCCACCCATATCCTTTGAAAATCAACAGTTAAAAGGAGAACTGATTACACAATCAGGACAGTGTAAAGAGACATATAAAAATTAGAGAGATATTTGAGTTTATATCTCAGGTGCATCATTGGCTCACTGGTCTGATTCATACATATATCATTTTTGCAGAGGGGGAGGCTGGGAATATGATTCTCCTTTCCCTCATCAACATGTACCATTCTGGATTCTCAAAATCCTTGTCTATCAGAAAAGAAGCAAATAATTACAAGCAAATCATCCACAGATCCCCATCAGTAAAATGGGCATTATTGTGACATATGCAGACTGCAGTGTATGGCTCAGTGTTAGGCTGAACCATACCATTTCTGATTTACTGAACAGCTTCTGAAGTCCCCTGCATGGCCATTCACTGCTTCTGCAGGCACGATCACAGAAGGGTCTGGCTACATCTCTACAGCCAGATGTAAGATGATTACGCTAGACTGAGGCTCTTGGAGGACCCAGCAGATCTCAGTGCTGATGTCATCATTTTACTTCTGATTATGGACAGATGATTCTGCAATCCTCTCCACTCTCCATGGAACTGGAGGAAGGGGGCATCATAAGCTGTCTTGTAAATCAGAGAGGAGATTTGGGTGCTGTGGGGGGATGAAGTGAATACCAACACCCCCACATGCCCAAATGAGAACATATTACCAGCTTGATAGACAAAGAGAATGCTATAGATATAACATTTCAATTTCAGTAAGGCCTCTAACAAGGTCCCCCATTATATTATTTCAGACAAGCTGGTAAAATGTGGTCTAGACAATGTGACTGTTAGGTGGATTTGTAATTGGTTGGCTGGACAAACCCAAAGGGTGCTAAACAATGTCTCCTCTTCATCCTTGCACTGGCAAGAATGTCCCAATGCACATTGGGTCCTACCAATGCCTGTCAGATCTCCCCAGCCAGCTTCCCAATGTGCATCAGTTCCATTGTGCATTGGTCCTGTTGTGCATCTGTCCCAATTCACTTTAGGTCTCATTGTGCATTGGTCCCACTATACATCAGTCACCTTTCTGATTCCCTTACATAGTAATGTAACAGCAGCCCCTTGCTCAGTATGGATGTTGCAAAACTGTTCAGTTCTATTTCCTGCATTTGTAAGTTCACTTATGAAGATGTAAATCCCCAAGTGATTTTTGGCTGATAGGAACTGAAATCGTGGCATTTCGTGAAAACATTTGCCATCCTACTTAGTGGGCAATTACTTTTACAGTAAAAATATCACTACCTTACTCTCTGAGGAATAAAATGACGTGCCACTGTGTTTTTGGGTCCAATAAATCTTACATTGGCCCATATTATTTTCTCTTTATATAAAAAAAGAGTATTCTGAGAGGGAACTTTGAATTATCACAGTATCATTGGATACTATAAACATGCTACTTAACCAGGATATTTTATCACCTGCTTAATCCCAAGAAAAAAAGATTTTTTCTGTTTGCTTGAGTGACACCAGAACCATCTTACTGGAGGCAACAGTGCAGCTGAGTGCTATTTGGAGCTCAGATGGGTAATTTTTCCGACATTTATCCATGCTGCAAAAGTAATATTTCAGGCTGTCATATCAGATTTGTAAAATTCAGATGCCTGAATGAAATTTAATCTGAAATAGAGTAAGCATAAATCATATTTTTGTGTTGAATCAAAAACATATCACCTCCCAGTTGTGTTCTAGTGAGCATAAATTCATTTTCCATGGATGATCAGCATGATGCATGAGTACTGGCACCATCCATGGCCATCAAAGGTTTAGCTTTACTGAATTTAGAACTGTATTATGATACCTTCCAAATGGCCAAATTTGTAAAAACTGATAACTCAATAGCTTGGATTCAAATAGAAAGAAAGATGCTACCAAATACTATAAGGCAGGTATATTTTCACCTAAAATAAAAAAACCTACAAGATAAATTGCAAACCTGTTCCCACTGGAGATGTTTAATATATGGTTTATATATTTGAGGGAGACAGCCAGCATAGAGTGTTGTGCTGTGACTCTGGAAAGTAGGCTTCAAATTCCAGTTCAGCCATGGAAAACCATGCAAGGGTGGGGGGAACACAGGCTTTTTGGCCAGTGTGGACAGCTTCTTAAACCAACAGACCTATCATGCTACAATTGATGTTAATAAATGTAAAGCATATTGTAATAACAGCACAAATAAAATAACAGGTATAGCTTCAAAAGCTGGTGGTGTTCAGTCTTTCATGAAGAAGTAGGCAAACTCGGGGTTGGGTAGGAAGTGCACTGGCTCCCAAACCATGCTATAGGTCATACTCAGGTCATGTTGCTGCTGCTACCTTAGCAAACTTACTGCAAGGCCACCATGTTTAGGTACATTGGCATCATGCAGTACCTTTAAAACAAGACATATTTTTTAGACAAGACACATAGAGAGCAAGCATTTTGCTTTCTTGGGAGGATTACAGTAGTTCAATTCAGCTATATGTCTTGTTTCAACAGCAAACTGATGAGAGTTTTGTTAACTGGTGGCCTGTCAAAATTCAACAGCACAATAAAAAATAGAGCAACAATGTTGGGGGGGGGGGGGAGAGAAGGGCCTCTAAAACTAGGCAGATGAGGCTCAAGCAACTGCATGATGCCCATTTCTGCTTTGGTTGCTACTGATTGGCAAAATTCACTGGGAAATTCCTTTATTTAAGCCCCATTAATGCTCACACAGTTCTCATTCATTACAGCTGATTTGCCTAGGAAACTCCTTTACAGATCAATCTGCGCTTGGCCCTTGGCCTTCTGTCTTTGATGCCCACACCACATGGAGTGTTTAAAATTCCAGAGATTATTCCTCAAAGCCACAATATTGTATGCAGATCTGTTCCTGTCTGTGCATGCACTTGGCTTTGATGACTGTAATGTTATTCTATAATCAAATGTTAGAATTTAAGAGGATTTTATTTCCCTAGTAACATTGCCTTATCATGGGAGAGATTAACAAAGTCAGAGGGCGAAGGTCATGATCATGACAAAAAGTCATTCTTTGCTCTGCAAACAGTCAAGTTTTCTTGCCTGCATTTCTCCCTCCTGTCTTACAGTGACATTGGTTATGCCCTGATGGTGACATTGACAGGTTGCCTTGTTTTTTAGAAACTGACATCAGATCTTGCTTTCCCCAGGGAAACTTTTCTTCTTTTTTTTAAAACCCAGCACAAGAAAAATGATTCAATTATCCTCAGGCAAAATGGTATGAAATTTCTTGTTCTTTGGAATGACTTTTTTAAAATGTAAAGCTTTCCACTGAGGCTTGAAATAGCCTCCCAGAATAATGAAAGCAGACTCGAAGAATAAGAAAATATAGAAAATGCTAATTGATGGAGAATGCCGTAACAGCTAGATGTCATAGGAATGGTCTGCGTATGCCCACATGCATCTTCTCCTTTCTGTACTGCATACTTGGAACTGATGTTTATCACTTGTTGACTGCACCATCAAGTGATGATTTGCATGTCCAAATAAGCCCTGACAGATCAAATGGCACAGCTACAGTTTTTCGCCCATTTTTAGACACCATGCTTATGAGAGAAAGTCAGCTCACAAGCATTGAGTATATTTTCTACATCAAGTGGTAACAATGCTAGTTAAATCCATTTCAGTTCCAGGTTGTAATACAAACATAGGTGGAAAAGTCAAAAGGTGGTGAATATTTCTTCACTGACCATACTTGCTGGTGAAATGTGTGAGCTGTATATATACACATCTGGATATTAAAACCATGATTGTTAACTAGCTCAAAAATTAAAAACTAAAAATTAAAAAAGAGAGCTGTTACTCCCCACACCTTGACTGGAAACTGCTGGCTGGTTCCAACTAGAGTACACCCACTAACTCAGTGGGATTTACCTATCTGTAGGTTCACCATCCAGCAATTGTTTCAATGGGTCAACTCTAGTTGGGATTAACCAACAGTATTCCAGCTCACTAACTTTTCCAAGCTTTGATTTTGGCATTGTTGCTCATTCCTTCAGTCAGGTGGCCACTGAAACAAATAATTTAATTTTCCTTCCCCTTCAAAACACCTTGTCCCTAGAACTGAGATATATTTAAACTCTTTTTAGCGTTCAGTGGTGCATTCTATTTATTTATTATTTATTTAGGTATTTATATCCCGCCCTTCAGCCCTAATGGCTCTCAGGGCGGCTTACAATTATTATTTTTAATCAGACAGTTCCCTGCCCTCAGGCTTACAATCTATGCCATTTCTTTTAATCTAGGTTTTTCCCCAGACCAGTTTGATTAAGTACACTGCTCTCATTCTCTCTCTCTGCCTCCCTCTCACATACAATCTACATCTATATCCATATGAATATAGAGACATAGCCATGTTAGTTGGACTATCAGTATGCAAAGGGATCTTGTAGTACCTTTAAGACTAACTGAGCAAACTTTGAGGCTAACTCAGCAAGGTATCAACATTAACCTTTTCGCTTGACTTGTGAGGTCAAAATATGTAATTCATAGAATGTTTATGTTCTATTGGGACCAACAATTTTATACATACCTTACATGAAATTTCCAATTCTCATTCACTATTGTGGGTACAGTGTCAACTATATTTTTTCAAAACTTCCATTACATTCATTACTTTTTTTTCACATGCAACAACTCCCCCGCCCCCCATTCGAATTCTTTATATTGTCTGTCTTTGCTGAGGCAACATGTTATTATTTCCCCAAGAGTGAAAAGCTTAATGAAGGCTTTGAATAATATGGTCTCTAGCTTTTTTCCTTACCTGCACACTTCCAGCATTTGTCCTGTGCTACAATAACAATGATAACACTGATGCCTTTTATTGGCCAACTGAAATGCACAATATACTTGTTGCAAGCTTTCGAAGTTCCATGGGCTTCTTCATCAGGCAAGATGTTACAAACAAAACTGGGGGCGGGGGGGGGCAATTGGAAATGTTAGTCAGATGCCTGCATGTTGTTTCAGTCCTTAGTAAAGATGTTATGATGTGGAGGATATTTTTGCAAGCAGGCTCCTCCTCCTTCTGGCAACTGCAGTCAACAGAAAAAGAAAGAACTGCGCCCTCCCCAAAGGTTCCAACCCATCTTGGCTTGAGGGGGAGAAAAGGAACGCGCCCTCCCCAAAGGTATCCACCTCCATTTGGACTCTGAGGGGAGGAAGGAACTGCGCCCTCCCCAAAGGTATCCACTCACTTGGGACTCTGAGGGGGAGAGAAAGGAACTGCGCCCTCCCCCAGGTATCCACCCCATGGACTCGAGGGGAGAGAAAGGACTCGCCCTCCCCAAGGTATCCAACTCCATTCTTGGTGACTCTGCTTGTTGGGAGAGAAAGGAACTGCGCCCCCAAAGGTATCTCACTCCATCTTGGGACTTCTGAGGGGAGAGAAAGGAACGCGCCCTCTCCCAAAGGTATCCACCTCCATCTTGGGACTCGAGGGGGTGAGAAAGGAACTGCGCCTCCCCAAAGGATCCCCTCCATCTGGACCTGAGGGGGAGAGAAAGGAACTGCGCCCTCCCAAGGTATCCACTCCACTTGGACTCTGAGGTGGAGAGAAGGACTTGTCCTCCCCAAAGTTCCAACTCATCTTGGGCTGAGGGGGAGAGAAAGGAACTCGCCCCCCCAAAGATCCACCCCTCTTGGGACTCGAGGGGGAGGAAAGGAACGGCCCTCCCCAAAGTACCACCTCCATCTTGGACTCTGAGGGGAGAGAAAGGACTGCGCCCTCCCCAAAGTATCCACTCCATCTTGGGACTCTGAGGGGGAGAGAAAGGAACTGCCCCTCCCCAAAGGTTCCACCTCCATTCTTGGTGGTTACTCCTCTTGATTGGGGGAGAGAAAGAACTGCGCCCTCCCCAAAGGTATCCACCTCCATTTGGGACTTGAGGGGAGGAGAGAAAGGAACTGCGCCTCCCCAAAGGTATCCAACTCCATCTTGGACTCTGAGGGGGAGAGAAAGGAACTGCGCCCTCCCCAAAGGTTCCAACTCCCATCTTGGGACTCTGAGGGGGAGAGAAAGGAACTGCGCCTCCCCAAAGGTATCAACTCCATCTTGGGACTCTGAGGGGGAGAGAAAGGAACTGCGCCCTCCCCAAATGATCCAAACTCCATCTTGGGACTCTGGAGGGGGAGAGGAAAGGAACTGCCGCCCTCCCCAAAGGTATCCACCTCCATCTGGGACTCTGAGGGGGGAGAAAGGAACTGCGCCCCTCCCCAAAGGTATCCACCTCCATCTTGGGACTCTGGAGGGGGAGAGAAAGGAACTGCGCCCCTCCCCAAAGGTATCCACCTCCATCTTGGGACTCTGAGGGGGAGAGAAAGAAACGCACTGCCCTCCCCAAAGGTATCCTCCCTCCATCTTGGACTCTGAGGGGGAGAGAAAGGAATGCGCCTCCCCAAGGTTCACCTCATCTTGGACCTGAGGGGGAGGGGAGAAAGAGAAGGAACTTCACCCTCCCAAGGATCCAACCCATCTTGGGACTCTGAGGGGGAGAGAAAGGAAACTGCGCCTCCCCAAAGGTATACAAACCCATCTTGCGTCTCTCAGGGGAGAGAAAGGTAGGCCAATCCCATCAGGCCTCCCTTAAGGAACGGCGCCCTCCCCAAAGGCATCCAACTCCATCCTGGCCTTGCGGGGGAGAGAGGTGGGCAAACGCCATCAGTCCTGTCTTAAGATACAATCCCTCCATCTGTCCATCTGCCATGGTCCAGGCTCAGAGGGAGAGAGAATGCTGGACCTATCCCCTTCCCTCAACCATCCCTTTCCTTTTGGTCGTGTCTTTTAGATTGTAAGCATGGGCAGGGATACGTTCTAATTAAATGTTTTTATGTAAACAGTGCTGTGTAAATTCTACAGCGTATATAAATAAAGTTAATAATAATATATAATAATAATAAACAGGGAGCTTTTCAAAGACCAGGAAATTTAATGACCCCTCTTTGCATCATATGTCTCTATTAGTGAGGTTACAAGCCCCTGATAATGGTAAGCAACGTGAGTCCCAACCTCCTAACAACAGCCGGAAGTCTGGGATGTTGCCCCATGATATGAAACTACGGAGATTGTCGTTGTTTCTGCTGTGCGATTATCTTCTGCTCACATGCAACCTTCGTATTACTGTGATACTGGTGGTTAATCTGGTTCTCTGCTGAATGGGTTACAGTGCTACCATGATGGGCTGTCAGTGCTTGACACTGATGTCATGCAGTCGGAATAATTCTTTCCATAGCAATCACACTTCTGTTCTGCCAGCTGACCCTCTTGTGATAATCTCCTCAATCTAAAGGTGCTGCAAGACCCCTTGGGATATATGAATATATGACAGATAGATAATGTAGATGGATGATTGAAAATGAACAAAACAGCACTCTTACAAGTTTGTTCGTGATCCTGGTAGTATGGAGTTACTGGATAGATAGATAGATAGATAGATAGATAGATAGTAGATGGAATTAACACAGGCTTAATAGTTAATCATTAAAGTGATAATCCCCTAGTTATTTCTAGACCAGGGGTCGGCAACCTCTGGCCCATGGGCCGGATCTGGCCCCCGGAGGCCTTTGTTGCGGCCCCCGGGGGCGGGTGGCCGCTGCCGCCGCCGGGCAAAAATAACGGTGCCCAGAGCGTCAAAAAGCCGCGCTGGGGCGCTGCCATTTTTTCGGCCAAAATGGCCCGAACTCTCGCGCGACCTTCTTTGAGATCGCGCGAGAGTTCGGCGCCATTTTGGGCGAAAAAAGGCGGCGCCAGCTGGCTTTTTGCCGCTCTGGGCGCCGCCATTTTTCGCCCAAATGGCGGCGCCCAGAAGTCGTGCGAGACTTTCGGCCTACAGGAGGCCCGATGCGGCCAAGGAGCCCTCGAAGGGCTCCGACGACGATCGGGCCTCTGGAAGCCCTGAGCACGGGCCCTGTCCAGGGCCCTGCGACGGCATGGGCCTCCAGGAGGCCGATGCGTCGCTGGCGCCCCCGAAGAGGGCTCGACAGCCGCATCGGGCCTCTGGAAGGGCCCCGTGAAGCTGGAGCCCGTCGAGGCTGGCGACGGATCGGGCTAGGGGCCGATGCCGTCGCTGGCGCCCTCGAAGAGGGCTCGACACGCCATCGGGCCTCTGGAAGGCCCGCTGAAGCCGTCGGAGCCCTGTTTGAGGGCCCCGGCGGATGGCAGCGGCCTCCTGGAGCCCGTGCCATCACTGGGGTCCTCCAAGGGCTTTTTTGCCGGCCTCTGACCGGGCCTGGGGCCCCGTCAGGGGCCTGCAAAGATGGCAGGCCGAGGTGTGAAAGCTCCACCCGGCACGTGGCCCCTGCCCCGGGTGGAAGCTCCTCCCCCAGTATGCGGCCCCCCCCTGGAGGGTGGAAGCTCCACCCCCAGCATTGCGCCCCCCCCCGGAGGGTGGAAGCTCCACCCTGGTTTCAGCCCCCAGTCGCCTGAGGGACAGCAACCGGCCCCGCCGCCCACCCAAAAAGGTTGCCTACCCCTGTTCTAGACCTTAGAAATAGTTAAATCTGGAGGTGAAGGATGGAAAGTGAATGCTTTGTTATTAACTAAATTCTTGAGTTCTATTCTTAATCAACCCCACATACAAATGATGAAGAAATAGTTATTTAAAATGCTTTTTATTCTATACATGGAATATGAAATAACTTTGGCAATCTCTTGTTAAACAGTACTGTTATATTATTTTACTAAGCGTAAATATATTTAGTAATTTATAAAGCAGTGAAAACAGTTTTAAAGGTCTTGAAAATAACCGTTTCCTTCCAAAGCTCAAATACTTTGCTTTAAATCCATCCCAGCTCTGTGCATCATTTTGTCTATCAAAAATGAACATGCCATATTTATTAAAAACGGTAGAAGAGAATGTTGGCAGAGGCTGTCTATATTTTTGCATGTGGGAGCACTATTCTTGGCTGGAAGATTTTTTTTAAAAATGGCAGACAGTGTCTTATGGAAATCAGTGCTAATAGGATTTTTGAGAATGCTTGCTGGATACTGGCCAAGGTACACATCTGTACATAAGAGTCTAGGAGGCGTGGATGCATCTGGCCTGGCTGGTAATGTTAGGTGCTCCGTGAACTATGTGAAACATTCTTTTTGGCATTAGACCATTACATCCTGGTAGAGTTCAAAAACACAAATGTTCCCAGGAGCCTGGTTGTTTAAATAATGTCATTGGACTAAACAAACAGAAGAAACAACATTTCTACGGAGGGGCATCAACCGTATTGCTCTGGTCTACAGCCCAAGATGTTTCTTTTCCTTCTTTAAAAAAAAATTGTGTTTGCTTTGCACTGCTCATTTCAGGATGATGGGGAAATTTGGAATGTTCCAGAGGAGCTACAAAGCTGGTATGGGTAAAACTAAGCATGGAACAAGCAGAAAGCATTTAGCTTATGTGTGCTTGGAGGAGAATTAGAAAGGGCAAGAACGAGTTCCAGTATTTCACAGTTTGTCAGATAAGCAAAGACTGCACCCAAATTCCAAGCTAATTTTGTCCCTCATTCTTAGGCTGCCAAAACGAACACACACACACACAACACACACACAGAGATGAGAGGAGAGAAGGAGAGAGAGAGAGAGGAGTTTCACTATGGGGGGAAATATGAATGAAGTGACTAGTAAATAATTCAGTGAATAAAACTTAACTGGCGACAGGACCAAGGGTAAACTAGCCCAAGATTAGTCTAGGAGGTGCAGGGCAAGCAGTGTGGCACAAACAGTTCTACCCCTCAGCCAAGGGGAATCCCTTGGCTATTATAGGAAGGATGTCAGTGAGACTTGCCTCATACTTCCTAATGGAGGGCTAGTTGCTGCACTGCAGATTGATGGTTGAAGGGTACTTACTGCTGAGGGCTCAGATTGGATGTGAGGGCTACTGCCATGGCTTTAACTTTTAAATAGAGAGTCTTGTCTGTTGTCTATCTAATCTCTCCATCCATCCATCCATCCATCCACCAACACCCTTATGTTCCCTGAAAAATAAGATATAATATATATATATATTTTCCCTAAAGAAGACACACTATGGCTTATTTTCAGGGGATGTCTTATATTTATTAAGTATGGTACAACAATCTACATATATTCAAATATGGTTAAGTCATCTTCTTCTGGTACATTGTCATATCTCTCCAAACCCAGTCATTATGTCTTATTTTTGGGGTATGGCTTATATTGCGCAAATGCTTAGAAATCCTCCTATGGCTTATTTTATGGGTATGACTTATTTTTGGGAAATCAGGGTACCTATCTGTCTGTCCACACACACATACTCCAACCATTTTATATGTATTCTTATTGCTGAAATGACACTGGACAGAAACTGAAAGGAACCGTGAGAAAAGCCTAAGGATGCTGTCCTGCTACAACCTATAATACCAACACTTTGAAAACATAGCACCTTTTAGTGATCAGATTTCTGTGTTAATACTTTGAGGAAAGGCCACACAGAGACACATGGTGCCATTAGTTGTTTCATTTATCAGTGCATGTTCCCTCAGTGCAACCCATGTTGAAAGGGGTAGCAGGCCCATGCTTTCATCTTGTCCCTCACTTTGATTCATGAGAGTTCTATACTGAGTGGGAGCCTCTGAAAATTTCCTTTAAAGTTCCTTAAGGGCAGCCTTCCCCCACATTAGGTACTTATCAAGAACAAAATGACAGCTATAGTGGGGCTGGACCAAGTGTCATGACCTATGAGGTGGGGATAAATCTGTGGCTCCTCTGTCCCTTTCACAACATCTACCTTACCCTTGCAAGTAACAAGAGAGTAGGTGTAGACTCTCCATCATAATATATTGGTTTCTTTTCTATGAGAAAAGCCAGCATTTGCATGTAGCAATATTTGGTCTTGGAAAAAGCTATGTGGTTGTGCTCAGACTGCTTGGAGCAACAGTCCTTTATAATTTTAAAGTTGTTTGTTGTCTGTCATGTACAATTAATGGATGAAGGTTGAAGGAAAGATGCATGTCAGTGAGGACTAGATGGCCACAGTGGCTTCCATGGAGTTCCAGTGCATACATGGACTTCCTGAATTCCCTAGGGGGTTCTAGGACATTTCCATGCCTTGCAGGAAAGCAGGCTCCATGCACAAATACCAATGTAAAACAGTGGTATCTACCATAAAGAGCACACCAGAGTTCACTGTCAATATAGATGGCATTATGTTCTGAGTGAAGCAAATACACGAAAACACCTACAACAACATGCCCATGCCTTACAGTTAATTTACAAGAAACTGGTAGTTATATTGTCATTTAATGCCATGGATTTGGGAAAGGGAGTTTTTTTAAAAAAAAACATATCTAGCAAGCAGTGACTCATCACAGTATAATACTTTGCTGCTTTTGAAAAAAAATAACTGCATTCTGTTTTTGTCACTGTTCCATTATGTGCTATGAAAAATGAATCGAAGCTGCTGTTTCTAAGGGGATGTCGTGAGCAACATCATTATTTATAAGGCATTATGTGCTCTGTTTTAAATTGGTCTCCATGTAATTCAGGGGTAATTGCTGAGCTAAGTATTATGAACTGTTATGTGGATTGAGCATAAGAAATACCTAACCTGTTGAAGTTCGATAAAGTAGAATTCTCACTACAATGGAATGAACCTCAGATGCAGCAAAAAAGGATCTCCCTTATCAAATGACAGGTCTCACATGCCAGCAATCCAGTTCCCATGAAAGCAGTTGGAAGAAGATTAGGAACAAACGTACTGAGATGTATGGAAAATAAGGAAGCATTTGGGGTGCCATCCAAGCAGCCAAGTATCAGCCTCTATATATGCTCTCTTGCATATAAAAAAATCTAAATTCTAAGAAGTGTGACCATTTTTCCACATCAGTAATGCTTTTACTGGACTTTTTATTAGCTCACTTAATTTGATTTAGACGTTGAGAGTTTCTGGACCAAATGGAAGGATAGGTTCTCTGTTGTCATCTTTCTATCTATACTTCCAGATGCTTACAAACTGTGTGTTTCTATTTTCCACACATCAAAGGCTTTACTTGTCTTAACTGGCATGTTATCCATTTCTTCACCACAAAGCTGCTCAGTTCTGTTATACCCATTTCATCTTGTGGCTATGAAAATCAATGGCTTAAGTCATCACACAGAACTCACAGATTCAATTTCACTTCATCTTCCTCTGTTGTTTATAGCTTACCCTACCTGTAGTGGCATTTGTTTAGAAGGGAACTATTGAAAAGATGTGGGAAAGTTAGTGAAATATGAACAGTCTCTTTTAGCAGAAGGGACTCTGCAGTGTTAAGAAGAAGAAAAAAAAAACTACAAGGAAGCTGCTAAAAAGAACAATCCATGGGGAAATGGGATTGAAAATGCCTATGAATTCCTCAATCATACAGCTTCATTAATACTTTGGGATCCTTATCATAAATGTGTGAATGTTTCCTTTCATGCAGAACTGATCTGAGTGGATTTATGTGTCAGACAAGAATTTGTTCCTTGGAGGCTACAGGCTGCTGAACTTTCCTCCATGCATTTGAATTGAGAAGGGTAGGGTTGTGAATGCCAGGGCTCCAGAGGCCTGAATTTCATCTCACTGACATGAGAGTGGGCAGATGTCAAGCCTGCTGGAGCTATCCTGTTGTCGTTATGTCACTAGAACTCTGAGATTCATCATTTGGATCCAAGGACAAAATAGAGTAGATGGATATGCATAAAAATTAAGAAATTAAACACTTCTACTCAGGAATATCAAATATGTACCAGAACCAAATTCACCAATCCTTTCATCTCAAAATCCATAATGGTGTTTTTCCCAGTCCCCCACCTCAAAAAACATGTGTTCTACCTATTGTTAGACAACTAGGAAATAGAAACACTTGCTAATCTACTACAAATCTGTCAAAATAAACTTTGCCTATGCCTATGGAAAGGTATCCTACTACAGCACTACATTTTTGCAGTGGTGGAGCTGCATGCTTTTGTAAGACAAGAGACTATGTTGATGGTAGCAATGTTGCTGGTAGGGCCTCCTATGTCAGACAGACTTTTGCTGAGGAGCCGGACTAAATGAGCCAAACAGCTACTGGGCAGCAGCAGTAGTGTGTGTGGGGTGTTTGTGTGACACTGATAGAGGATCTTTCAGAGACAATGGCAGTGGCATCATAGATAACACTTGTTAGTACTGTGCAGAAAAAGCCATGGCTTTTGAAAGTCTTTTATTATGAAAACCCTATGATGCCACAGCCTTGAGTCTGCAAGACCTGAGCAGTGCTGGTGATGATAGACTGACTTGGAGGTCTCTCGTTTATAGGGTTGCCATAAGATGAACTAAACTTGATGGGTTGCCATAAGATGAACTAAACAGATATCATTCTTGTCATGGAGGATCACTATTTTGTAGATTATCATTGCAAAAATATCTAAATGAGGTTTTCACTTTGAATGAAACAGAATGTATACTCCAAAAATGGGGAAAGGAGAAGGAATTAACAGAACAATCTGGTGCTGTTATATTGAGTTCAGTGTGATTAACTCCCAGAGTAGTATGTGTAAGATTGCAGCAAAAAGCAAGGTCTGTTAAGATGGGCAGGAATTATCCTTAAAGCAGGTCATTCTTGTACCTGTAAAGAGTGTGTTTTATTCACAAAGCTAGAAAGCTCACTATTGAATGTAGAAAAAATCAAATGTTTACACTATCTTTTTACATTACAAGAGATTGATTCACTGTTTATATTTGTATCCTGCCATTTATTCAAAGATCTCATGGCAGCCTACAGTAAAACCAACTTACAACAATAATTACAAAAGTTTTAAAAGGTTAAAATATGTTAAATAGATTCTCAGTTTAAAAACAGACAATTTAAAACCAGTTAAAAACAATTCTGAATAATATAATAATACAATATGTGCAGCCTAGATACAGTTTGGGCTAAAGGATTGGCACCTAAATGATTCCAATGGCGGTACTTATCAGGCCTTCCAATAAGCAGTCTAATGGCTGCATTTTGCACTAGCTGCAGTTTCTGAATCTTCTTCAAGGTCAGCCCCATGTAGACTTCAATGCAGTAGTTTAATTGGGAAATTACTAATGCATGGACTACCGTGGCAAAGTTATACCTGTACGGGAAAGACCGTAGCTGGCAGACCAGTTGAAATGGCTCCAAGTACAGTCTATCTGACCTCCAGATCTAGGAATACCCCCAGACTATGCAATTGCTCCTTCAGGGGGAATGCAACCCCATCTAGGGCAGGTAGCCTACCCTATTCCACCAATCCACAGAGTCACCATCTTATTGGGATTCAGTATCAGTTTATTCACCCTCATCCAGCCCATTCAAGCCCTGGGGCACTACTCCAGCAGCTCCACAACCCCAGACAACTCCAGTGACAAGGAGAAGTAAAGCTGAGTGTTATCAGCATACAGATGGCATCCAATCCCAAAACTCTTAATAACCTCTCTCAGTAGCCTCATATAGATGCTGAAATAGAAAGGGAGACAAAACTGAACCCTCTTGGACCCAACAGCACAATGATCATGGGGGTCAGCAGACGTCCCGCAGTGCCACTCTCTGGAAACAACCTTGCAATTGGGCACACA
Organism: Sceloporus undulatus; assembly: GCF_019175285.1. Lineage (NCBI taxonomy): Eukaryota > Metazoa > Chordata > Lepidosauria > Squamata > Phrynosomatidae > Sceloporus > Sceloporus undulatus. Next base: position 88,760,213 of record NC_056524.1, on the reverse strand, counting down.
ACCACTGTAAAAAAAAGTGCCTCTTACTCTCATCTGACAGAGCCGGTCTAATAAGACACCATGTCCAACTCATCTTCAGATAAACAGAGAAGCATAGTGTGCAGTTCTTAATATCAATTAAATGCAATATTACCATTCCACATGAATAAAAAAAAATTCCCCAGAATTTATCTGATCTAAAATGTTGATGCCTTCATTTAGTGTGCACTGCACAATTTAGTCCATTACCTACATATTAGAAATAAGTCTTGATGGGTTGGCTCCAGATAAAGGTAGTCAAGCTTTTTTCCATTCAATTAGCAGGAGTCAAGATGACCTCGGTTCAACTAACTTTATCTGACTCCAGTCCAATGTACTGAGTGGGGTTTATTCTCAATGCACACTTCCCTGCGAGCAAGCACCATGAAACATATGAGTAACCATTAATCAAATTGTGCTGTTAAGTTTAATTTATATTAATTTAAAATATCTGGTATGTTCTGATATGGAAAGCTTTTTCTTTGCAGTCACAAGGGTAATACCACAACAGATGTGGTATTTGAATGGGACGCACCGCCCCTTGCACCCCGCATACTCCCCGTGGCTTGAGCGCGTATGCTCAAGACCGCGTAAAGCATACCCGCATATAACACGGGCGCACTGTAATTTCATACATAATCTTTTGTAATGATTTTGTGCATGAAACAAAGGCTCAGTACAGACTGGTGCAAAGCGCTGGCCTGGGGCCCATTTTAGGGCTTGGGAGAGTGGGGCGTCTGCACGCTCCTGAGCCCTTCTGTGCCATAATGGTTTGCCCCCATCCACACGGGGCCGTCATGATGATGTACAAGTGGTGCAGTGTCCAAATGACTCTGCACTGTGTGGATGTCATCATCATGTGTGAGAGCGCCAATAGCACTGTGCATGCACCCTAAGAAGAACTTGCTGGGAGCGGGTTCTTTTTAAGGCTCCTGGAGGCCACGCCATTTGGTTCCTGCAGCCTCCATCAGGGGCAAAGAGGGGTGGTGTCTCGTCTTCCCTTTCTCCCCATCTCTATCCCCCCAAAGTTTGTGAACCATGAGAAAGGGAAGGTGTCATCTCAGCCATTCAAGTGGACAATTTTGGATTTTGGAGTATTTTGGATTTCAGAAATCTGAATAAAGAAGACTCATCATTTGAAAATATGTACACTTGTCCCTCCATATTCGCTAGGGTTAGGGGCACAAGACCCCCATGAATAAGGAAAAACTGCAAATAACAAAACACCATGTTTTTACCTGAGAAGACACCTCTCTAGGAATCTCTAGGTCCTCCAGTGCAACTCTGTGGTCAACGTCCAACAGACACTGACCATAGAACTGCACTTGAGGAGCTACAAATGCCTAGTAGAATATTCTCTCTATGTCTTTCTGTGCAACTTTTAGTTAAAGTTGACCATAGAGTTGCAATGGAGGACCTAGATATTCCTAGAGAGAACATATTAATCAAATCTGGGAATAATCAAATCCACAAATATCAAAGCTGCAAATATGGAGGGATGAGTGCAATTGTTTTACAGTGTTCAGTGACACTTGTATTATCTATTCAAAATCCACAATGTTTAAAGTAAGCAATATCTATCATACTGATCTTTCATTGTTTCATTATCAGAAGTGAACAGGCTTTGATTTTTTCCCATTTAACAATGGTTTAAAAATTATTTTGTCTATAATTCAATCCTTACTAATACATAAATATCTTTATACTCCCCTTTAGGCTAACATTAACCTTATCCTGTCCCATGGATCTGAAGAATTTCCCCATGGATGTACAAACTTGTACAATGCAACTAGAAAGCTGTAAGTAATCAGATGCTGTTTCTTCATCTCTTTATTTTCTCTTAAAACTATAAACCAGCCCTGAACATTGTGACCATTTGAGATGCCAACATTTAATAAGCCTTTTTTACTACCATAATGCCATGGTTTGTGACATTTTGTGCTGCTACCATGCAAGATCTGTGCCTTAACTACTGAGACAGCAAGCCTATTCTAGTAGTTACTATTTCTTCCTTTTTATATATATATAAAAGAACTAATTTAATGGGGTTTAAATCCTTCGCTCACATTTTAACTAGCCTCAACACCAGAGATATTTTCAAACTCCAGAACTAGATGTTCTCATGCTTGATCTTCAGAGAATATTATCTAGAGTGGGATGAATATTTCAAGTTCTACATTACCCTTTCTCAGTATGTAGAGATATACTTGTTTAATTCATTTAACCACTTGTGAACACCCACCCAGCATCACTTCAGAGTGCCTTGTAACAGGGGGGAATTTGGGGTTAGAATACTCTAGGCTTTTCTCAGAATATTCTGGTCCATGTGACCATGGTCTTAGATACCTCTTTGGCCCTGGAGGGAGTTTAAATCTTTCCCCTTTTGGTCAAGTCATGAAGAAAATCCCTTCACTGAAGGGGCTCTTAGCACTGGATAGAAACCTTCCATTTCACCTGGTAGTAGCAGCAGCAAGCAATAGTAGTATATTGATGATGATAAAGAAGTCTTGCCTTTCTGATAAAATGATTCTCTTGCGCTTTGATATCGAGTTGTTGGGAAATCCTGTTCTTTAAGAGGTCCAGGAGAAGCCCGGGTTAATAATAATTATTATTATTATTATTATTATTATTATTATTATTATTATTCTGCTTAATCACTTGGAATCCAAGCAGATTACAACAATAAAAGAGGATACAGTTAAAATTCTAAAACCCCTTGGGTTGGGTATAGGATGAGTACTGCCTGGTGTCAGAGCTGTGCAATAGAATCCATCCCTGTGATTTTACATCCCATGCCTAGCATGGGAATAAAATCCATTGCATTAATCTCCCAAATCACATTGCCAGGCAACATCAGAATGTGGTCAAAATTGCATAAATTATGGAGGAATAACACACAGATTGGGGAAGCTGCAGCAGTTGCTTTTGCCTAAGCCTACTGAAAAGAGCAACACTCTGTCCCTTCCTGTCTTCTCTTCATTGCTGAGTTGATTGAGTACAAATTGCTTTTGAACTCTGAACTCACTTTGCAGCAACTGAAAAAGACCAGGATTGGGGGGGGGGAGAGAGAATAGGAGGAGCAGAGGGAAACTGGAACTTTTTAAAAGTATCTGAAAAAGTGGGAAGGCAGAGGATTAATTATGACAGTCTCTGCCAAATTGGGATAGCTGGAGGATATACCACTGCTCGTGCCCTGATATTATCCCTCTCATTTAGGGGTTATCTTCCTAGATCCCTTAGGGCATCCTCAAACTTTACACCTAAAGAACTGACACAAAGAAGACTTAAGGGCTATACAGACTGCCCTTTTGGGGCAGTCTGCAGCCACCTCTTTACTGGCCGGATTGGTGCTGTGGCAACTGCATGCCACGGCACTGAACTGACTTCCATAGAGCACAAAAAGGAGCCAGAAAATCCAGCTTCTTTTTGTGCCCTCGAAGGCGCACCAAAGCCACACCGCGTGGTGTGATGCTTCTTTGGCACTGTGCCGTTTGGATGCAGCGCCAGAGGTGTGTCATCATGGCACGTGCCATGTGGACCGGCGCTTGCCAAAAGGGCACCCTGGTGTTGGCATTAGGATGTTGAGCATGGGGACGCTCAGCCCTGACCCTGCTCACAGGCCAGTGATTTTTGCTGGTCTGTCCAGGACCTCAGTTAAAGAATAGGAATAAGTTACTCCTGAAATTATTTTCAGGAGCCCTAAGAGGCAAACCAGCTTATTTGTTAATGAGATAAACTCCTTAGTCTGCTTATCAAGCTGGCTAATCATATTTTCTGATGATGCCAAATTAGGAGGGATAGCAAATACCTCTGAGAACAGAATCAAAATTCAAAATGACCTTAAGAAATTCAAAAGCTAGGCCAAAACTAACAAAATGAATTTCAACAGGCAGAAATGTAAGGTATTAAGGCAGAGAAAGTGAAATGCATAGATATAGAATGGGAGACACCTGACTTAACAAGACTACATGTGAAAGGGATCTAAGAGTCCTAGTAGACCACAGGTTAAACATGAGTCAACAGTGTGATACAGCAGCTAAAAAAACAGTGTGATTCTAGGCTGCATCAATGGAAGTATAGTGTCAGATCAAGGGAAGTAATAGTGTCACTCTATTGTGCTTTGGTCAGGCCTCACCTGGAATACTGTGGCACCACACTTCAAAAAGGATTTTGACAAGCTGGAGCATGTCCAGAGAAGAGTAACCAAAATGGTGAAGGGTCTGGAAACCATGCCCTGTGAAGGGTGACTTAGGTAGCAGAGTATGTTTAGCTGGAGAAGAGCAGGTTAAGAGGTGGTATAATAGCTCTGTTTAGTTATTTGAAAAGATGTCATACTGAGGATAGAGCAAGTTTATTTTCTGCTGCTCCAAAGAATAGGACCTGGAGCAATGAATTCAAACTACAGGAAAAGAGATTCTACCTCAACATTAGGAAGAACGTCCTGACAGTAAGAGCTGTTTGATAGTAGAATATGCTGCCTCAGAAAGTGGTGAAGTCTCCTCCTTTGGAGGTTTTAAACAGAGGCTGGATGGCCATCTGTTTTGAGTCCTTTGACTGTGTATTCCTGCATGGCAGGGGGTTGGACTTGACAGCCATTGAGTTCTCTTCCAACTCTATGATTCTATGATTTCCAGTCAGCAGGCAACTTGAGGGCATATATGCACAGATGCACACTGGCAAGAGAAAGGGGAGTTCCTGCAGGATTTTCTGCTTATGAACTAAAAAGAATGAGAGCATTCTTAGTAGCACCTTTGAGACTAAATGTGTGAAAGAAGTTGTAGCATAAGCTTCTGTAGATTTGGCCTATTTCCTCAGATACATCTGTTCATTCCATGCATCTGAGGAAGTTGACCAAGCCTACAAAAGCTTATGCTACAGCTTCTTTCACATACTTAGTCTCAAAGGTGCTAAGAGATCCCTTTGTGTATTCATATTCCAGATGGAAGGGCTATCCAGACAGGCCAGAAAGGCCAGCCTGGGGGCAGAATCAGGGTGCAGTGTCTCACTCGCCCCCCCCAGGGCACCCTGACAATGCACACTGCTCCAGATGTTGCATGGCACCATGGCCTGCCTCCAGCATTGCATCCAGATGATGCAGCACTTAAGGGGTGCCACATAGCCGCACCACCACAGCTATAGCACCCTTTTGAGGGCACAAAAAGGAGCTGCTTTTTGCAGCTCCTTTTTGTGACCTCAGAAGGCTGGATCGGGGCCGTGACATGAGGTTGCCATGGTCCTGATTTGGCTGAAGAAGGGGTGGCTACATGCTGCCCCTTAGGGCCTATATGTACAGCCCCTGTCACACAGCTATGTCTCTTAAAAAGACATGGTTGGTTTGAAGAATTAATGATCAACTTTAGGCAGTAGAATGTCTTGGACTTGCACTGAAGATGAGTATCTATATAGTTATCATGACAAATTTCCCACATTTATATTGGAAATGTACATTCATTGGTATCATGTAATTCATTGTGACAAAAGTAATGATTATAGCACTGTTTGTGAGTTAATTTAATGTCTCTGCCATTAACATTCTCCCATTCATAGCAAAGAAAGCTTTTACTGTCATGATTTCTCTTTCTTGGCCACAGTATGCATACCACTCCATTATAATCTAATCAAATATGATTTGTTTATTCTAGTTGGCTACACAATGAATGACCTGATATTTGAGTGGATGAGTGATGCTCCAGTGCAAGTAGCAGAAGGCTTGACTCTACCACAGTTTATTTTGAAGGAAGAGAAAGAACTTGGTTATTGCACAAAACACTACAACACTGGTGAGCATGTGTTTATTCTTTAAATTAACAATTACCACTAGTAATAATAATAGGAATAGTGTAGGCTGTGTGAGGAGAGACAAAACTTGAAAACAGTCTGTTTTTGCGTTGCCATGCTCAATATCCACCAATAACCATGCTGGCTGGGGGAATCTTGGAATGGTAGCTCAAGATATAACTTTTCCAAACTTTGGGTAGCTTGTATGAAACCTGGTGTGTACAGTTCTGTGTTACAAAAGGTCATGGCCCTAAGGATAAACTGTTGAAATCCACCAGTTGCTTGTAGAACCTCATTGTTTGTGAGCACTTTTCCCTATTATAGGTAACGTTCTATCACATGCCTCCCCAAGCTGTAGTCTGAGGACTAAGACAGAGGCATTTTCAATACTGGTGTTTAGTTAGTTGCCAGCGTACTACTACTACTACTACTACTAATAATAATAATAATAATAATAATAATAAATGATTCATTTATAGCCCACCCAATCACAGTGTACTACTACTACTACTACTAATAATAATAATAAATGGTTTATTTATAGCCTGCCCAATCACATGGAATAGACCCACTGCTCTAATGACATTGCCTTAGTCCCCCCACACTGAGTGGTTCAAAGCCATCATCCTGAATTTCCCACAATGCCCTGGAACATGACCATATCTCGGACATTTTGAGAAATGCAAAATAGCAGCTGTTCAAGCTTGGCAGCTGTTAGAGCTTTTAAATGACAATTCCCAGAACCCCCCAGCCAGAACTGGGCATTTCAAGAGTTGTAGGTCCCCAAAGTAATGTTTCCAGGCTTTGTTAAATCTTTGTAGAAGAAACATAAATACAAACTCTTGTTCATTGTATGTTTTTCATTTAGACTTTGGTGTTAAATCACATTTTCTGTGTTAGCCTAAATAAATTGGTCATACCTATATACTTATCCTCTACTGAAGCATTTTCAGGGTCACCTTCAGGGAATAAACCAGTCCAGTATTGTGATTTTTAGAGTATTCATTTTAGAGGGTTGGCAATTCATACTCACAAAGGCTTCAATCTATGACAGAGCTGGATGAACTGAAACTCAGTTAAAATGAGAGGTTTAAGAGTGTCTGATGTGGTACTGGACTGTGGCCAGAATACATAAATTTCCCACAGCATTTATGTGGTTCCTTAAAGATCTATAAATTTATTATGGCAGAAGCTTTTGGTTCAGCTCCATCAGACACATGATGTCTTACTCTACCAGTTTGCCATAAAATCTGAAATAAAGGCAAGCATTAAGAACTGGGTTAGAGCAGAGATAGGCTACAAGACTCCCCATGCCCCCTACCTACTCTGTCAAGATTTGTAGAGTTTAAATTTGTTTACATCTCCCCAAAGCCTTCAGGACAATCATCTCCCATTTTGCAAAAACAAAAACAAAACCCCAGAGGCCTTTTTTAAAAAGCCAGTGTCCCCCAAGTGCTTCTTGATTGCAGCAGAATGACCAATAGCACCTATGCTAAATCTAGGAAATTAGGAGGAAAATAAATGTCAGCTCCTCACCACAGTCTAGGGGTGGTAGGCTGTTGTGATTTGAAGCCAGGTTGGGGAACAAACCAGATTTGCTGATGACTATGAGGAGACAAAATAACTGGTGCAAAACTAGATCTAGTAGTTTTTAAAATGACTGCAGTAGACATTTAAATCAGTGACCACCTATTTTCACACACCATTGTAGCCAGACTTCACAAGTTATGTGGGAAACATTCTAAAAATGCCAAACCTGTGGGGTGAAATAGTATTTCAGATATTATTCCTGACCAAAGGAGTGAGAACCCCTAGTCTCTTAGGACGTTATCACACAGGAGGAATGTCTCTCAATTTTGAAAGAAAAGAAAGTAGAGCCAATTTGAAAATGAACGCTGTTACGCAGATGGTTATCAAATGCACAGAAGAACACAGCGCCCATCCCAAAGCCAAAGTAGCGTGAATGAAAAAGAAATTATCATATGCGTATGTACCATTCAAAGTCTAGAATTCGAATTAGCCTCCCTGCACATGTGTAGTGAGGGCAGTATCGGACCGTGATCTTTTTAAACTTCCGGCAGGGCTTGCCTCTGGTTCCCGTGGTTTTGCCTCGTTTCACATTATTTGTTCATTCATTATCCTTTATTTCACATTATTTAGGCAATTCACTTTATTTGTGCATTCATTACCCTTTATTTCACGTTATTTAGGCAGTTCACCAATTCAAAATCAGTCTAAAGCAACCTTGTACTTGGTTTGAGCATTGGACTATAACTCTAAAAGGCAGGGATCGAATCCCACTGGGTGACCTGGTGTAAGTCACACTCTCTCAGCCTCCTAAGAAAATGGCAATGACAAACCCCATCTGAATAAACCTGTCAAGAAAACCCTGTGACAGAGTCGCGCGAGAGAAAGAGAGCGCCAATCCCCTCCCTCTGGTTGGAGAGGATGAGTTTTGCAAAGGAAAAGAGACAGAAAGGGCTGAGAGGAGGAGGGAGGGAAGCAGTGTGTGTGTGTCTCTGGGGGGAGGGAAGGCTGCTTCATCCCCAAACCAGCTCCAGAAGTACTCCGAGAGGAGAGAAAAGCCCCCCCACACCCAGAGGGAGGAAGGAAAAAATTGCAGCCAGCAAAGGAGCTTGGGAATTGTAATCTGATTGGAAGGCAATCCAAGGGCGATTGAGACATGTTCCATACCTGCCAAATTCAAATTGAATGCAACTTTGGAATGGAACAGGATTTGTAAATTCTGTATTTCCCCAAAGTTACACATCTCTCAGTTGATCCTGGATTGGGTTCAAATTGACCTAGCATTGATTTTGATTATAGATGATAACAACTCGCGCAATAACGTGAATCCACATGATTGCATCCGGGATCCCACTGCATTGATCTTCCAGTTTCCCCCAATTTCACCCGTGTGATAATGACCTTAGAGAGATAAGGGAAAGAATGTGGGTCAGCTGTTGATATAGCGAGACCACTGCCAAATATGTTTACATTTGAGTGCTGCTACCTTTTTACAGAAAGGATTATACCAAAGGTCTTTGTGACTCAGTACTCAGGAGGCCTGAGGTTTGTATGAAGGGGAATCTTAGAATCACAATCATGGAATCATAGAGTTGGAAAGAACTACAAGGGCTATCTAATCCAACCCCCTACCCTGCAGGAAGACACAACTAAAGTATTCCTCAAATATGTTAGTCTTTGCTCCCCTTTGCACCCACTTGAGTTACATGGTGCCATTCTGTGCCTGCTTCCTCTTGTGGCAACATTCTGTGTATTGTTGGCATGCTTTTTTTTCAGGTGGCCAGCACTTCATCTCACCAGAGACACAAAGGGAATGTGTGCTCTTCCAGGATCCTATAAGGGGCTGATTCAATTCACTAGCCCTTGGCACTTGCCCACTCCCTTAGAAATCAAAGGAAAAAAAAATGCTTCCAGAAGTGTCACTGGTAAAATTGATGGAAATGAAATGATTTCACTGAACTCCCAGAAATACTTCTTGTCCTCTCTGCCTCTCTGCTCAGTGCCTTGAAAGAGGAGAAAGTAGGGCCCAGGGACCCTGGGACAGTCTAGCTTTCCAGACTGTCCAAGGTCTTGTTGCACAAATCAAATACCCCTGTGGTGTTCTGGGATGCTTCTGATATAAGGAGCCCTGAGAAACGTAGTTTCCAAGGAACCTTGCATCTGTACTAAGTATCTGAGCACCCAGATACTCTAGGGTCCCTGATACTCTGTACAGTAGCATTGTAGCTCTTAGGATTTTCCAGCAAGAGAGAAACATTTGGTCTAGATTCTGAGCCAACAAAATTAATTTTAGCAGCAATGCCATTCAATATGAAATAAAGCCAAGCACTGGGAATTTATATCCAAAGTCAGGCAATGAATTAGAAACTTTGGCTACACCACTAGTTCTGATGGCCAAGGACACAAGCCCTTGTTCAATTTTTTTAAAGCACTTGTTTCTGTGATAGCATCACACTAAAACCATCACACTGTAAACATGACATCAAATGCCCTGATCTTTGGGTATAAAATGTGTTTATCATTTTTAAAACCATTTTTAAAAAATAAAAAGCTGAAAAACAAATATACGTCTCTCTGATCCTGCTTGCAGTATTAAATTCTGTCCAAGAAGACAAATGGAAAAACTATGTTATAGTCAGTTATGTGTCAAGTGATATAAAAGTCTTCATTCACAATACAGTGGTCACTAGTGCAGATGTGAGCCAAAATAAGAATTTGTGCAGTATTTTAAAGGGCTTGGTGAAAGAACAGTCCTGAAATGAATGAATAATATCAGACATTTCAAAATCCATGTGCCTAAGGCAGTTAATTTATGCTCATAATAAAATAAGATTAAAATGTACAAAAAGTGATTTATAAAAGCAATTTCATGTTCTAGGAAAATTTACATGCATTGAAGTAAAGTTTCATTTGGAGCGTCAGATGGGATATTATTTAATCCAGATGTACATTCCTAGCCTGCTGATCGTCATTTTGTCCTGGGTTTCTTTCTGGATCAACATGGATGCTGCTCCAGCCAGAGTTGCCTTGGGCATCACTACAGTCTTGACCATGACCACTCAGAGTTCAGGCTCCAGAGCTTCTCTTCCAAAAGTAAGGCTCTCTCCCTTTCTCCATTGCTCACTAGTGGAAAGCAGTGAACACTATTTCATTCTTTGTCTTATATTTTTTAGTGGTTTCATGCATTTTAACTGCCAATTAGATGAATTCTTCTTATTTTCTGTGGTGGTAAGATCTATGGTTTGCCCCCAGTGGTGTCATTCTAGTAGCACAATGCTCATTTTCATTTGCTCAAGTGTCAAATCCAATACTCTGATCCCAATCCCACAAGCTATATTACAAGCTATTGCACAATTCATGGCAACTGTTTTGGCTTAGGGTGATACTGTAGAAATAATGCAGTTTGATACCTCTTTAAGAGCTGTAGCTCCATTTTATGGAATCTTGGCATCCGTAATTTTATGAGAACTTTAGCCTTCTTTGCAAAAACATGTTGGTGCCTCATAAAAGTACAGATGCTAGGATTCTGTAGGACTGTGGCAGTCAAAGTGGTGTCAAACTGCATATAGTTGGCCCTCCTCATTATCCATGGATTCAACGATCTAAAGTTTAAAAATATTCAAAAAATATATAAATTCCAAAAAGTGAACCTTGTTTTTGTCATTTTATATAAGGAACACCATTTGACTAAGCCATTATATTTAATGAGGATTGAGTATCCACTGATTTTGTTATCCACACGGAGTCCTGGAACCAAACCTCAGGGTCCACTGTACAGTATTTCTACGGTGTAGATGCACCCTTCGTGTTGCTTGTATTAGTTGTGTAAGTGATTCTGCTAGTATTTGTACTTGTGATAGTGGAGCCACACTCTTGTACTTTTTTGCCAGCTGTAGAGTGGATACAATCCTTCCAATTTCATTTGTTTGGCTTGATGAAAGAAGACAGGAATTCAAATATATAATGAAACAGAAAGGAGCAGCAGGATCAGAACACATTCTAGCAATAAGGTTTTGTTGGCAATATTGCTTTGCTGTTTAGTGTGACTAAAATATTGATACATTGTTACATTTCAATGATGTTAAGAACAGTGGGAGATATACTGTACTGTCTATGGAGATTATTGCATTAGCTTCACTGCCAAAATAGACCTGAGATGTAACTTTCTTAAGGCGGATCTTATCACATTCGTGTATCACTGGGCAGTATACAGCCTGTATGCAACCCAGGCTTTTCTCACAGCTTTTCAAGAACAGGATTTTCCCATTCTTGAAATGATGTGGGACAATAAGCTCAGGTTGCATATGGGCTGCATACTGACTGGCGCCTTAAGAAAGTTATATCCTGGGTCTATCCAGGCAGTGAAGCTAATGCAATAATCTCTCACAACATGCTACACATTCTCTAGTGCTGCAAAAACCCAGCAGGACTCCAAGGATCTAAAGCTGTTACATCTGCTTCATAGACTCTACTTTTGTCCCTCCTATACTTTTGCCCTGTATTTTGTACAGTCAAGCAGGTTGCTCTGGAAATCAAGGAGTGGACATTAGGAGAATAACTAGGAGAAGAGTGTGGCTCCCTGGTGATTTCTAGCTGGACAAATTAATGTGAGTTTTTCTTCAGCAATGAGTCTCTGTTACAAGGTTGGCCTACACAATGACCTACCTGAAACATTACTGTCAAGGTGACTTCATTGGCTTTGTATTGTAAATTGGGGAGGAAGGTAGCTCAGATGTCTGTGGGGTGGTGAATCTACTCCAGTTTTAATCTCAACTTTAAATTGTTATCCAAGATGCTGAACCTATTTGATGTATAGGGTTCAGGCATGTTTTGAGAGGGCTTGGGGGAGACACTTTTCAATGAGTGCTGCTAGGTTGTGGAATTCACTTCTACAGAAGGTTAGATTAATCCCCTCTGCTCTCTTTCCAACAGCAGACAATGACCTTTTTGTGAAGTTGAAAGCTTCCATGGCTGGCATCCATATTTTTTTGTGGGTTTTTCAAGCTATGTGGCCATGTTCTGGAAGAGTTTATTCCTGACATTTCACCAGCATCTGTGGCTGGCATCTTCAGAGACCTTTCTACTTAGACAGGCCTTTGGTTCTTAAACACATGTGACAGAAGGATCTTTTAATGTGTATTCTGTGCTTTGAGATGATGATGATTGATGATGATGATGATGGCTATTAAATTGTTTTAACTTTGTACCTTCAATAGAATTGTTTAATTGTTGTTGTTGCTTTAACTTTCGTAGAAAGTCCTAGAATGTGCTAGAAGCATTTTGGACAGGGCTTTGTGCACAAGATCAACAACCTGATACACAGCACCATGGTGATAAAGTGAATCCTTGGTTCAGTTATGGACAACATTAGCAAGAAATGACATAATGGACAGAACTACTAAGCCACTAACTGGTTTAAAAATTCTAATCATACCTGTGAGTCTTGGCACAGGAGTGGCAAGGAGGAAGAAATCCAATGCAAGGAAAGACAGTTTTCAAAAGAAATTGATCAGAGAAGTGCGGGAATGCATCAGTTAGAATGCAGGCAGGAGGAAAGGGAAATCTCTCTCCTGGCAGTATTTGACTAAGAGGTTATTCACACTGTGAAAATAATCCAGGATGAATCTCTGTTGTTCACATGCATCCCAAATGCATGTGACCCAATTAAACTTAAAACCTGATTATGTTTTTGGGGGTCTCCAAAAACCCACTGAACCCAAGATATTCGAAGCAGGGTTTTTACTGGGGTTTTTACTGAGGTTTTTTTTTTTTTAAGATTTGCATCATTGACAGTGTGAATAACTGATATGAATCAACCTTGATTCCTTGAATGTGTTTTGAATACATTTGTATTGTTGTCAAGTGCTGGCATGTGTGAACAATCAAGCTCCCAGAGATGTGTAGAGATGTGGTTCTATAGTGTGAATAACAAACTTGGAATGTGTGAGTAAGGTTATTTGCAGAGTTCTGCTAAAAAAAAAATCTGAATGACCCCTAAAGAGTAGGGAAGCTTACTGAACTACCAAGCTCTGAAGGAAGGAGTTTCTTCCTGTGATAGAATGCAGTGGGAGACTGAAGCACAGAAATATCTCATTGTGGTACCCAGTAGGATGCAAAATACTAGGTATCTAAATGTCCTTACTGCCCGCTGCTTACTGATTCACAATCCCTGAAAATCTCAATCTTATTGCATGACAAACTCCATTTTAATGCCATTTCCCATTCTTGGAGAAAGATTAATTATATCATGTGTAAACCCACTTGGAAGTTTGGTATGAAATTTGTGACTTACTTTTGAAACAAATGAGTTTAGGATCAAACTACATTATTTTTAGGGAGAATGAGCCTTTGGGCAAGGAAAGATTTGCTGCTGTTCCCTTTTTCTCCTAACAATAGATAAAAAACATAAGCTGGGTTCCCAAGCAAACAGACAAAGCCTGTGCCCATGGGATTTATATGTACAGTATATAGGCTCTGCCAGATCTTCAAAGGAACATGTGGAGGTACACACACATTGAACATCTGTACAGGGCTTGGTTGTTATCCAAAACCATAATCCACAATGACAATATTGGCAGCCCATGGTCTGAGCTGTGAGATGAGGTAATTCCCCCATCCCATGCTCCCATTGTCAGCCATCAGTAAAAAAAATAATGTAGCAATATTTTTATATGCTGGGTTCTGTGTAAGTAGAGTATTTTGGTGAAACTTTGACATTTACACTGGTTTTGTTGATGTTACTCTTCTGGGGGTAAAATGCAACAGCACTGAAAACAATCTGGTGACTCATCACTGTTGGTTCAACTTCCTGAATTGTTTTTCAAAAGGCATGTTTTTTCTTGCAAAATGCAGGAAGAAATCCTTCATGACATATTAAAGGCTTCTAGCTGGATGTTTTCATTCCAAATATGTGGGACCTTTTCCAGAAAGCTGTTTAGGCCATAATTAGCTGTCTTCTTCCAGCTCAGACTAACTATCCATCACGAATGTTTACTTTGATGCTTAGCTCTCCTTTGTGAATGTCTATGTGTCACTTTAAAAAGAAGTGTTCCTACTGTGGATGGCAGTGACTCTCCAATGGCCCTTTACCATCACCAGCTATATACAGCGAGTCTTTGGTATTTTTATTATTATTATTTGCCACCTTTATTCCTGGAGGGATCCAAGATGGTTCACAGACAAAACATTTAAGCTGGGGTTTGGTTTCAGGACCAAATCCATGGATGCTCAAATCTAATTAAATACAATGGCATAGTGAAATATTTTAAAGCCATAGATGGTTGAATCTGTCAATAAACAAATCATGGATATGGAGGGAAGACAGTAATCATTTAAATGAATTGTGCTAGGATTGAACTGGGAATCCTCAACATCCAAAGCATCCACTCTGTCACAGAGCTTGAAGTGGAAGCATGGTGGCAGAGAATGAATTCAAACTTTGATCTGAATGTAGCCAAATAATTAATTCGAAAATGCCTAAGCTGAACATCTGTGCTTCCCCTGCAGTTCATAATGGATAGTTCCCTTGTTTCCTTGTATCATGTCTTCTGAGGAGTAATAGTAGATATTTCATTTCATTCTGGAGAAATATGAAGTTATTGTGGTATGCTGGCTGGTTGCAGCTGAGGAGAGATCCATGAAAAAGAATGCATCTGCTTTTGATGTTAATACCTAGTATTTAGAAGACATGAAGTTTACTTCTCTGGAGGATTATTGATATGCAGTCTAGCTTGGCTTTCTGAATATGATTCAGAAACATTCTGTGAATGTCCTTAGAATTATCACAAATGTGTACGCCTGGAACAGATAGCCCCAGTACAGGAAGTGTGTGTTGTTTTTCCTAATGTTGTGAGAATGATTAAGAATGGATATGTGTGCACATGAGAGTGAATGAATACAGGATCTCCCTGCCAGCTTAGAGCTTTGATGCACTCAGATGTTGTTATCAGTGTGCTAGAGATGGTGTTCCCATCTCTAGCACACTGCCCGCAGAAGGAAACTTCTCTCGGGTTGAAAAACTTTCCCTGTTCCCACATAAATTTATGCATGTATCTAAATAGATTTTTAAATTAACACCAACCAAATGCATGCTCAAGCTAGAGAGAGAGAGAAAGAGATAACTCATTGGTACCATACTTTTCATATAATAGCTTATGTTTAACTACTTTCCTTTATATAACATTGGGTTTAGCTCAATCTCTGTATGTATCTGCAAAGACATGGAGATATAATGTGTACACACATGTATGTATATGTGTGTGTGTATGAGAGAGAAGACAAGAGATGGCAAAATTTTGTGTCTAGTTTCCATGGAAATGCTGGCAAGCATTGACATCAACAGGTGTACTGCATAATTATAGGCAGCGATTCTTATTTAGCCTGAGAAAAAATTAATTTGCTAAATGGCAAGAAATACTCTCTTCCATACATGGAACCATTTCTTTATTTCTGTGCCTAGCTCTTTTATGAGTTTTTTTAATTCAGTATTTTTTTTTAAAAAATTATACAAATGTTGCACAATGTGATCTTTTTAAAAAGCCAAACATAATTCTGTAACTAATAACTTTTTTGGGGAAAGCTATTGTTAACTCTCACTGATGCTTCAAAGCCTTCTAATAGTGCTTTGCTTGTTGAGACTTTAAGCCATTATTTAATACTTTTTGGTCATGATTAAAAGGATGGGATGAGCAAGATACATATTGAAATGGCCACCACTTTTGCTCATTTGTTATATCAGCTATCTAAAACTGCCTTTGAATCAGCAAATGGACATCTCAGAAGCACCTAAGTGGGAATGTATTCTTTAATGAACACGGAAACACAAGTCCAAAGAATTTATACAGGATGTTGTTATTCCCTTTCAACAAACCTTTTCAGACTCTTGAAATATTTGGATTTTGAAAAAAAGATAAGCAGTTTTGATTGTTGTACAGATCTAAGAATTTTCTAATTGCCTTTTTGAATGACTGCATTCATAAAGCTTTTATATTTACACGTCATTCTTTAGCACTCCTACTGTGTCCTCTCATTGTTCCCTTTTCTTCATTTGGATCATTTTTATGAGTGAAACCATTTGGACCTGTTTCATCATATAGGTACTGTTTTCTTTGAGGAATAACCACTCCAACAAGGCAATTTTCTGCATCTATTCCTGTGCAGTACAAAAAAAAAATCTTGTATTTGTGCTTCACAAAGCATTCTTTGTTATCCATTCTTACCTGGAGTGCTATGGATTAAGGGTGATTTTGTATAAGACAAGACATTTGGTAGTGATGGAGGCTGGAGGAAGCAGCACAGGCTCAGGCTGGGAAATGCCTTGAGCTGCTCCTGAAGGCAACTGTATGTCACACACCGGCATATATTTTGCAACCAATTGTCATATGGAGTTTGTGCCCTCAGTTTGGGAACCATGGACCACTAGCTGGATGTTCACTGCCTCCTAGGAATAATATCAATACAAGGGAGAGAGCAGCCTCATCCAGTCCCAAAAGAAGTAGCACCTGCATGGTTTTGCATGCTTCTTTCTCCCTCCTATCCAGAAGGAACATCTGGAACTGCGGGAGGAAGAGCATTTGGGCTGCATCCATTGGCCAAGGAAGCTATTAACTAGTATCCAGGGAAGATCACCAGCTGGGGAAAACCCATCTGCAGTTTAATGTCTATTTACAACATTCTGCCTTGTTTGAAAACCGGTTCCCTCCTCATCAGATGCATCTGCACTGTAGAAAATGATGCAGTTGCTTTAACTGTCGTGGCTCCATCCTATGGGATTTGTAGTTTGCTGTCACACTAGAGCTCTCTGACAGAGAAGGCTAAATATCTAGCAAAACTACCAACCCCAGGATCCCATAGTACTGATGATTTCTGCAGTGCAGATGCTGCCCTCATTTCCCCTCGATTCTCATTCTTTTGTGTCTTGTCATTTTATTTTGTAAGCCAAACCATGCTATCTGATCCAGCCAGCCAGCCTCCCTTCCCTTCCCTCCTTCCTTGTTCATGTGACCTACCTTGGCCAAAAAAGCAGGATAAAATGTAGCAAATAAATCAATAGATATATTTTGCAGGATGGTTAGATATGAAAACAGGAAATACAGCTTTCTTTTCTTACCAAAGAATGGCTGACATATCATTCCAGAACAACAACTAGTTCCCATTTTGCACCAGTCGCTTGTGTTCCTTCTCATGAATGAAAGACAAGATCAATATATTATAGTTGTGTTACCACTTGTAGCTTATTTATCATGGGATGGTGATATATCTTTAAGGAGAAACATGTGCATCATTTCCTAGAGTGACTGGGGCAAAGATAGATGTTTTATAATCTTGGCAAAATCAAATACACATTCTGTGTGGAAAAAAGGGGAGAAGGGCCTTTGTGAACAGTATCTGCAGCTGAGCAAATTGGTTAATGTAAAAAAAAAAAATCCCCAAATGAGTCTGCTTCTAGGGGTTGATTAGCTTCACAGCTTCCATACATTAATGAGGTTTTTGCAAAAGCAGTTCACAATTTATTTATTTTTAATGCTCTGAGTGCTTATCTGATGTAAAGTCTCTCTCTCTCTCTTTCTTTCTCTCTGTGTGTAATGAACTATACTGCAGGTTCATTTGGTCAATTTTGTTCAAGATTTGGATGATTAGACTGCCTTCCTTCCAATGTGTTTGCCTCTCAATTAGAGATTGCCAGGCCTAATAGAATTGTTGATCCTTATAAAGTTCAAAACACATGTTCTTTTTCAGGCAGCACTGTGGAGACTAGACAGATCTGAAGCACTTGTCTCTTGTTCTATCTCCAAGAATGATAATGGCACTGAACCATTTTTTCCTGACAGAGGCTCTGTTACATATAGAGCTGAGCACTTCAAATTTGCCCACAGCTGCTCCATGTGTTGAGATATCAGAAAAACTACAACCTGTAACATTTTCTTGGCAGTGACTTATTGCCAGGCTTTGAAGGGGCATCATTCATCCATGTTAACCTCTGGGCCTTCTAACAGTGTGGCTGTAAGGGACTTTCTTTCCAGCCCTTCTCAAGACCTTTAGTTGGCCGAGGTGGAGTGAAAAATTGTACCTCCACCTTCACACCCAAGTCAAAGTATATAGTATCTAAAAACCAGCCAAGTTCTTTGGCACATGAAGTAGAAAATCCCACAACTGTCTTTCAACTCTTTGGCAGAAAAGCATGTAATATCAAATTAAATGACAAGCCATTTGCTTACTTCTCATTACTTTTCTACCTGAGGTGCCACTTCACTCTATATAATGGTAGAGGTAAGCTTTACTTCCTTTTTGGAGCAGGATTTTGCTTGAGCAGTAAAAAAAATATTCCTGGTTCTGGTGTGTTCAGTACATTTCCCAGCTCAAACATCTGGCTGGACTTTCCAATTCCATTACCCAGCTCATCTCTAACTGTTCAGCTTGAATACAGATATACCTTTGGGGGCACGGAGATCCAGTGATGAAAGTTGTACCTGTTGAATTGCACACACTGCGTCAAACATGTGGAAAGGGCCACAGCTCATAAATGCTTTGCACAGACCTTGTAATGTTTGTTTGCTGGATATGTATTCCAACATTCTTCCTAAAAGAGAAGAGGAGGTGAAGGAGAATACAATTAAAACATAAAGTAGCATCAACTATAAAAAAGAATCGAATTGAAACCCCAATTTAAAGTACAGTAATTTAAACCAGTTTGCACTCATGTCTCTAGGAGAGATGCAGCACAGGATCAGCATGGGACTGCCATACTCCTGGTTTTGTTTTGCCAAGATTATAGGCATGCCACCCAGTTCCCATTCGGATCATCGCCTGGCCAAGACTACAAGCTTTCATTTTTTTTTAATATATATAAAAAAGAGGATCTAGGATATAGGCACCTAAATTGTTCTTCAAGAAACAAGTCCAGTCCTCATTTTTTGATTCAAGGGAAGCGAAAGTGAGTGATGATGCATGTGGTATATGCTGCCTCGGAGGGTAGTGGAGTCTCCTCCTTTGGAGATTTTTAAACAGAGGCTGTATGACCATCTGTTAGGAGTGCTTTGATGGTGTCTTCTTGCATGGCAGAAGTTTGGGTTGGATTACCCATGTGGTCTCTCCCAACTCCATGATTCTAATTTCTCCAAACTTCACCTACCGCACAGGGTTGGTCTTGAGGATTCAATAGGAAGGATGTATGGAGCCTCAGGTTTACACAAGGAAAAACAGGCAGGATATACATCTGATTAATTATAATAAACAATAAATCTGTGTAAGAAACAAGGAAGAGGATATTGTAAGACACAAGGTGAGGTAAGAGAGAGAGTAGGAAAGAACAGTGTGAATAGGAGACTGAAAGAAGCAAGGGAGAAACATATTGCAAGGATGTTAGAGGAAAGAAGGGAGGGAACAAGACTTAAGGGGGAATGAAAGGTGTAGCAACAGAGTACAAAGAGCAAGAGAAAACAGGCAAGATGCAAGGGAAGAAGGTGTGGGATTGCAAGTGGCGAACAGGTGGAAAAGAGTGGGAGATGCACCAGAAGAGTTCAAAGAAGAAAAGGCTGCATGGCAGAGGCTTGAAACTGAGTCCTGGGAGGGGAAATGTTAGGAGCACAGGGAAAGTGGCAAGGCAGGAACAGGAGGAGGAGCAAAACAGTGTTATTTTTGCCTCCAGGTGTTGAGCTCCTTGAGGCAGCCACATCCCGATACTACTTTGAATATAGAAAGAGTGGGGGAAAGTAGTAAACGAGGATAGACAGAAGCTTCTTACTCTTTTTGATAACAATTAAGCTTGTTATTAAGCTTGATTTGAATCTTCAGAGTTTTGGAAATGTGTTCAAAATGATAAAGAAAAGATAAAGAGTTTTTTTGAACCACTAAATCTACATTTATTTGTTTTGATAGGATAGTATGGCGAGATAGATGCATTATACCTATCCCGCCTTCCTGTCCCCCTCCCAACCTGAAGGACCTGAGGGTCTCTCCAACCGTGCCACAAACCCTGTCGCTGCTCCTGTGCAATGCCAGGTCCATTAATAACAAGGCCCACATCCTCCAGGATCTCCTGGAGGACTCTAAGTGTGACCTGGCTTGCATTACCGAGACCTGGCTGGGGCCTGAAGGGGATGCTGTGTGGGCTCAGGCCCTGCCTGCCGGGTACTCGGTGAAGGACCAGCGCAGGTTAGGTGGGCGGGGGGGGTGTGTGTGGCCTTGGTACATAGGAACACCGTGTCCCTCACCAGGAACCACATCCGGCAGACCTCCTATATCGAGTGTATTTACCTGACCCTAAAGGCTAGGGACAGTCTAGGGATTCTGTTAGTGTATCGGCCACCCCGTGCATTAGCGGACTCCCTTAACGAGCTGACACAGTTGGTTGCTGAGCTGATGTTGGAGACGCCCAGGCTTCTTGTCCTGGGCGACTTCAACATCTCCCTCACGGCCAGCTATCTTCCATCCGGTGCGGCTCGGGAATTCATGGAGACCATGGCGGCCATGGGCCTGTCCCAGCTAATACAGGGTCCCACGCATTGTGCGGGTAATACTCTCGATTTGGTCTTCTGTTCGGATGCGGAAAATCCGTGGGCGGAAATAGTTAATATTTCCCCCCTGTCATGGACGGATCATTTCCTGGTAGAGGCGAAAATCAAGGCTTCTACCCAGATCCCCCCCGGGGGTGGTGGACCAGTTAGGATGGTCCACCCTCGAAGGCTGATGGAACCTGAAAGGTTCCAAGAAGCCTTAGAGGGGCTCACGGTTGGAAATGACGACGACTCTGTTGATGCCCTTACCGGTATCTGGAATACCGGCCTTTCTGGGGCTATACACAGAATCGCTCCCAAGCGTCCTCTCAGGCCCGCTTCCAATCGTAAGCCCTGGTATACGGAAGATCTCCGGGCGAGGAAGCGGGTTCTGCGACGGCTAGAGTACCGTTGGCGGAAACACCTTTGCTTACACGACAAGACTCTCCTGGACCGATTATTAAAGGACTACGGAGAGGCAATCCGAGCAACAAAGAATACGTTCTATGGTGCTCGTATTACGTCCGCTGAGTCGCGTCCGGCAGAGTTGTTCAGGGTGGTCAGGGAGCTAACTCAGCTCCCTCCTGCCCTGAACCAGATCCTTGAACCTTCTAAGGCCTGCTGTGACCTGTTTAACGACTTTTTTGTGGATAAAACTTCTCGTATAAGCGAAGGTCTGAACGCCGACGTTATGGCAGAGCCAAGGGTAGAAGTGTCCAGAGCCTCCGTGGACTACGTTACACTGGATGAGTTTGAGTTGGTGAGTACCGAGGATGTGGACAAGATCCTCGGAAGTGTTCGGAAAACAACCTGCTCTCTTGATCCCTGCCCCTCGTGGTTAGCGGCCCAGGGGGGACCGGCGGTAACGACATTGTTACGCCGGATTATTAACACCTCTCTCAGGGATGGGCGATTTCCATCGGATCTTAAATTGGCCATTGTAAGACCGATCCTAAAAAAGCCCTCCCTTGACCCCCTGGTACATAATAATTATCGGCCTGTTTCGCTGCTACCATTTTTGGGGAAGGTGATCGAGAGGGCGGTTGCGTTCCAGCTTCAGACGGTCTTGGATGAAACGGATTATCTGGATCCATTTCAAACTGGCTTCCGGGCGGGTCACGGGGTTGAGACGGCCATGGTCGCCCTGGTCGATGATCTCCGTCTGAGCGCTGACCGGGGAAGCGTGTCCCTGTTGGTGCTCTTGGACATCTCAGCGGCTTTCGATACCATAGACCATGGTATCCTTCTGGGGCGCCTGGCTGAGGTGGGAATCGGGGGCACTGCGCTCCAGTGGTTCCGTTCCTACCTCTCTGGGAGGTCCCAGATGGTGCAGCTGGGAGACGTGTGCTCCAGCGAGCGGGCCCTAAAAACTGGGGTCCCTCAAGGAGCCATTCTGTCTCCCATGCTATTTAACATTTACATGAAACCACTGGGAGAGATCATCCGGAGACATGGGGCGCGGGGTTATCAGTACGCTGATGACACCCAAATCATTTTCTCTATGTCTCCGACTGATGCAGTGACCGGGGATGGCGTCTCTCCTCTCGTGGCCTGTTTGGAGTCAGTAATGGACTGGATGAGGGAAAACCGACTCAAACTTAATCCAGAGAAAACGGAGGTACTAGTGATAGGTTCCCCCGGTCCAGGAATGGCGGTGGTTCCACCTGTCCTGAACGGGGTCACGCTCCCCGTAAAGGACTCCGTGCGCAGTCTGGGAGTGCTTCTTGATTCGTCGCTTCATCTGACTGCTCAGGTGAATGCGACGGTCAAGAGCACCTGTTATCAGCTTCGGCTGATTCGCCAGCTGCGCCCATACCTGGACCGGAGGGACCTAGAAACTGTGGTACATGCTCTGGTAACTTCAAGACTGGACTTCTGCAACGTACTCTACATGGGGCAACCCTTATACCAAACTCGGAAGCTTCAATTGGTACAGAACATGGCAGCCCGGCTGGTCACTGGCGTATCCAGGACCAGCCACATAACACCTGTACTTAAAGATCTTCACTGGCTGCCTATTCGCTTCCGAGCTCAATATAAGGTGTTGGTTATTACCTATAAAGCCCTAAATGGCTTGGGCCCAGGATACCTAAAGGACCACCTCTCCCCGTACAATCCGCCTCGCACCCTCAGAACATCTGGGCAGCAATTGCTGAAGGTGCCTGGGGCCAGGTTGGCCTCTACTACAAGAAGGGCCTTTTCCACAGCTGCCCCAGCCCTTTGGAATACGCTGCCCACCGAGCTCCGCTCATCTACCACCCTGGCCCAATTTAGGAAGGACCTTAAGACCTTCCTATTTAAACAGGCATTCCCCGATTAAGATCCTGCGGGCCTCCCTCCTCTTCCGTGGCCATGAGGACGGGCTATGGGGCTTTTATTGCTGTTTTAGTTGTATATTGTTGTTATGTGTTTTTAACTTTGTATTGTGTGCATGTCACACTGTTGTAAGCCGCCCTGATCTTCTTGGAAGGGCGGGATAGAAATAAAGATTTTATTATTATTATTTTTTTTTATTTGAACTGCTTACTCACACACATTTCTTAATAAGGTCCAAAGCACACTGCAGAAATAATCCAGTTTGAGATCATTTAAACTGCCCTGGCATAGTGCTAGGGAATCCTGGGGAGTGTAGTATGTTGCAGCACCAAAACTCCCTGACAGAGAAGGCTGAATGTTTCACAAAACTACAATTCCCAGATTCCCTGGCATTGAGCCAGGGCAGTTAAAGCAGTCTCAAACTGAATCAAGTTAAATTGGTTTTACATCTAAGTAAATGTGTATAGAAGATTTATATTTCTATTCACTAGAAATAACATTTACTTCTACAGTCTACTATCAGGGAAGCAAACAGCAGCTACAAGGGTAAGAACATATCAAGAAGCAGAAGTGTGATGTTACAGAGGAAACACGTTTCTCATGCTGATTTAGCACTTGCTTTGTTTTTGTTCTTAAAGGAATATCTTTTTAAAATTGTGAAGGTAGCAGTTGTGTTAGTCTTTTACAGCAAAACCAACAGTATCTTCTATCTAACCCTATCTATCTAACAGTATCTACTCTTAAAAACTAACAAGTTTTATTTGGCATAAGCTTTTGCAAACTGCAACCCACTTCATTAGATGTATGGCGAGTTGCATCACTTGGCAGGTATTTATACACATATTTTGGTTGGGAGAATGTAGCTTGTGACAACAGAAAGTGTAAACATTTATCATTACCTTGACTGCCATTGACAAACAATAATTGGTGGATCAACAGACATCTTAGCGTAGATGAGCTGCTTAACATGTGCACTGCAATGAAAATTCAAATAGGGCAAAGAAAGTTAAACTAGACTGTCTTCTACCTATAATAAAATATTTAGTCTGTATCTGAAGGAAAATAGAGAATGATTTCCCACCCATGTACCCTCCTCAATTATTTGCCCTTACTTTCCTCTGCATTTTGCCTTGAGAATCAGAATGCAGTCACTACAAGGGGC
The DNA here is from genome assembly GCF_019175285.1 of Sceloporus undulatus. NCBI lineage: Eukaryota > Metazoa > Chordata > Lepidosauria > Squamata > Phrynosomatidae > Sceloporus > Sceloporus undulatus. Next base: position 88,735,919 of record NC_056524.1, on the reverse strand, counting down.
TTCCTGTCATATATTTATGGATCTGTAGCTTTTTGCCATAAGTAAAAAAACTAATGATAAAAAAGTTGCAGTGATGTGGTGAGAACACAACTGGAGGTGCCTGTTCATGACAAAATGCTAATATTATTGTTGTTGTTCTTTACTTGTAGTGAACTAAGTATATACATGTCTACTTTACATGGTTCTCCTGTCCCTATTAATTCCCACAATAACCCCATAAGGTAGGTTGGCATAGAGGTTGTGGTGGCCCACGATCACACAGCAAATTATTGGTCTAAGCTGAGTCTTCCTCTTCCACTTTAAACATTACTCTTTACTGTTTTTTTAGATTGGTTGTGACTATAAGAAATGGTACAAAGATTAAAACATAATGGATGAAGCATTGCAACAATTAATATATTCAATATGGATAATTAGTATAATTTGTATAATATGCAAAATAAATGCCTGGATTTCAGCAACTGAAATATGGCAACCCTAATCCCTAAAGGCATCAGATCCTGTCTGACCTTGGATGCTAAGCAGGGTCATCCCTGGTTAGTACTGTGATGAAAGACTGCTGATGAATACTATGTGGTGTAGGCTATATTTCAGAGGAAAGAACTGGCAAAACAGCCTCTGCATGTTCCTTGTCATAGTTTCCTATGAAGTTAATGAGACCATCATAAGTTGACAGGTGACTTGAAAGCACATACAAACCCACACACATACAAACAATCTTGGTCTCTTCAACAAATGTCAGGAAACATTCCATGCACATAAGAGCAAGCCTAGATCCTTGAGTATGAAAAACAAGAGTCTCAGTTTCATTTTCAAATATTAATTTGAAATGTATACCTCCACTCTGCACATATGTTCCCTTCCACCCAGAAGCTTAAGATTGCCTCTTTCTGACTGTGTCTGTGTATTTGTACCTCTGAGTCTGCATCTGTATGAATCTCTGTTTGGAGGTTCTGTTCTTATACCTTTGGTCTAACATAAACTGCAGAAATAATCTAGTTTGAGACCGTTTTAACTGCCCTAGCTCAGTGCTAGGGAATCCTAGGAACTGTAATTTATTGTGGCACCAGAACTGTCTGACAGAGAAGTAATGATCCTCCATGGCAAGAATGATATCTGTCCATATTGTTTTTCATAACAGCCATCAAGTTGAGTTCATCTTATGGCAACCCTAAGAATGAGAGACCTCCAAGTCACTCTGTCATCACCAGCACTGCTCAGGTCTTGCAGACTCAAGGCTGTGGCATCATAGGGTTTTCATAGTAAAAGACTTTCAAAAGCCATGCCTTCTTCTGCACAGTATTAACAAGTGTTGTCACACAAAACTACGGTTTCCAGAATTCCCTAGCATTGACCCAGGGCAGTTAAAGCAGTTTCAAACTGGATTATTTAACTCTTATTTAAAAAGGAACCATCCCATAGTGAAAAGCAAGAGTGTAATCTGTCCTGGAAGGCGCCCTGATTTCCCCTCTGTTCTCTCATCCATCCAGCCTTCAATGTGAGCACAGTTATGCCTACTGTAATTTTGTAAGTTCTTTGGCATTGTTTTCTTTTGCTTCATCTTTTAGACCAGTGATTCCCAATGTGGTTGCTATGCCCCCCGAGGGGATGATTGAAAGATCCAGGGGGGGGGTGAGTGGGAAAGGGGGCAGTGAGGGAAAGAAGACAGAAGGGCCTTCATTCAGAAAAACTGAACCATCAGCTTTAGGATCATGGTGGAAATGAAGATTGACTGGGGAAACAAATTCAGGGAATCTTAAAACCATTTCACAGCCTCACTGATCACTTCATGTGGTGATGTCTCCCACACTTTGCCTGCCCATGTGAGCTCACTCTGTTAGCCACAACTTTTGCTGGTAGCAATAATGGCAGTTGGAACCTTGTGATACTTGGGTGCAGGGCATTGCTTATTTAGCTTGGAGCACTGCCATTTTGGGACAGTTGGACTGACTGGAGCAATGAGTTAGAGCAAGTGGTGGTGGAGAAGTGGCAGAAAAAAATTAGCTTTCAAATTTGGGACCCTGTTTAAGCTTTGTGAGCTTTGGTGGGACTTGGCTGACAGGTTCAGTTGCATTGCTACTCCTGATTTCTTTCACAAGACAGGCTGAGAGAAGAGGTAGAAGAAGAAACAATACTGGTGTATGTCGGGGTGGGCACTTGAAGCTGTGTGGAGAAGACATGTCTCTGGGGAAGGCATATCCAGGTTCAATGCTTGGAAAGAGTCTGTCACCTTGGAGTGGTTCCTATCATTAAAATCTTTCCCTTTCCCCACCCATGACAGTCTCCAGTCCAGAGCATGTGGCCTCTGTAAACCCCTGTATGCATACACCAGCTGTGCTCCTCTCTGACCCAATGAAGAGCAATTTATCACCCTTCCTTGCCAGGGAGAAGCTGCGCCCAGTCACCTTAGGAACAGCAACCAAGCAGCAGGCTGAGCAGTGACTGAGAGGCTTCTTGCCCACATTGGCCTTCACTGGAGGAGTGGCATGGGTAAGAGGCATCTCAATTGCAGGTCAGCCAGTTGCTTGGTTGCTGCTCCCAGAGTGACTAGGTGCAAAAGGAGTAGTGACTGAGCAGCCAGTTGAGCAGCAACTGAGAAGCCTCTTGTCCAGGCCAGCCTTTGCCATAGAGTTGGCATCAGTAAAAGGTTTGTCAGCTGCTCGGTTGGTGCTCCCAAGGTGCAAAAGGAGCAATGACCTAGATTGATTGTTTTGCATCTGCAGTACAACATTACACCTAATATCAAGGAATACTCAGGGGGGGGGGGGGGGGGCACATGGGTTGTCACCCAAGTGGAAAGAGGGCAGTAGCAGAAAATTTTTTAGGGACCTTTGTTACAACCTCCTATGTTTTACCCTTGTGTTATCCATCGACCATATCAATATTCATTATTTTGGCCCCAATGAAGTCAACCTATAGTCGAGTATATACAGTAAATGAAGCTTTCCTAGCATTTCATCCCCATGCATGGAAACACTTCAGACTGCTAAACTACGGCGGGTTACAGACCGCCCATTCGGGGCGGGCTGTACCCGCCCCTTTCCCTGGTATATCGGGGCCTCAGCTGCTAGAACGGCAGCCGCTGAGGCCCCGATCTGCCGCTTTTCAGGCTGCGGGGAAGCAGCAAAACGCCGCTTCCCCGCAGCCTGAAAAGGGGTGTTCTTGGGGCTTCAAGCTCCAAGGACACCCCGTGGTGGCAAGGAGAAGGAGAAAAGGGCCGCTTGGCCCCTTTCTCTCTTGCTTCGCTGGGCGCAGCCGTCTGAAGGATGCGCCCAGCGATGCAAAGCGGCGCAGCAAAACCAGGAAGGAGCTCCGAAACGGAGCTCCTTCCTGGTCCGCGCAAAGGGCGCACTAGGAACCCTGGCGCGGAGCGAGGACGTCATGTCCGCGCCGCCCCATCTGGAACGGCCGCCATCATTTTTTACGCGCAGAGCGCGTATTAGGGTTAGGAAGGTGTGGAAGCCCTGCACCTCCCTAACCCTAGTACGCTCTGCGTGTACTTTAATGGCGGTGTGTAACCCGCCTACAAGAAGCAAATTAGGTCTTTTCTTAGAAGAAGTAAAATAACTGACAGAAAGAGCATTATCCATATGTAGCCATTTATGCTCCTGCATTAAAATAAGAAGTCTGAACTTACTTTTTTCCCTTCTTTTTACCAAAGTAAAAAGAAAAGAAGTTGCAGATTTAATTGAATTCTGAGTTTAATTGTCCGCAAGAAAATACACTTTTACTGCAGAAGAAAAGGAAATATAGTGAGTGGGGTGGGGAGGTTGGAATGTGTCATGGATGACAGAAGAAAGTGTAATGAACCATTAAAATATAATAATTTGATTCAATCAATTATCTCACCAACTAAATACTTTTATATTTATTGCTGCTCTCTCACACAGAAATAAATATCTCAATTATAATCATTATATGCAATTGTTTTATTAGGATTGAGGGCAGGGATTGTGAAGGAATCTGCCAACATTATAGTTCTGAAGAAAAACATGATGATGATGACGATGACGACGACGACGATGATGATGATGATCTCACTTTTCCTTTAATATTTCTTTAATATTCTTATTTAAATTATTTATTTTTTATTTATTTCATTTATTTATTAAATATTTATGGCTTGTCTTAAATCTGAGGCTTTAAGGACAACGTGCAATCAGTGTAGGTTGCCAACAATTTTAAAGAATAAAAATAATTTCAAATGATTATAAGTATATTAAATTATTTATCATTTTAAACAAGGCAATTTAAAACCAGTTAAAACAATTTTAAATAATGCAAAACATAGCACATGTACAAAATAATAATAATAATAATAATAATAATAATAATTCATTTCTTACCCGCCTCTCCCCATGGAACAACAATAATTAACAGACAAAAAACATCAGTTGTTTGTGATAACTTCAGTTAGTCCTTGAAGGTTTTAATAAAAAGCTGTATTTTGACTTGGCACCAGAATGACAGCAGTGTTGGTGCCACTTGGGGCTCTGAAGGGAGGGTGTGCCACAACAGAGAAGCCCCTCTCCTATGTCCCTCCACATTGTATTTCCCCTATTAGTGAGACATGCAGGAGACCCTTTTAAACAGACCTCAATTCTTGGGCATGCGTATGTAGGAAAAGGTGCTCCTTGAAGCACTGATATTCCAATCTGCTTAAGGCTTTAAATGTTATCACAAACAATAGCAATTGCAAGCAATAGCAAGTACAGTTTGCCCTCTCCATACGCGAGGATCCGTTCCAGATTCCTCTGCATATGGGGAAAAACTTGTAAGCTCAGCCCCCATTGGCTGCAATGGAGGAGTGCTTCTGCATTGGGCGTGGTGCGCGCGCCATGGACACACACACCATTCATCGCCCGGTGGCTTAACCTTCTGTGTAAGGTTAAAGCTGCATATGGCGCGGGTGCACTGTACATTTCTATACTGCTTAACAGTGAACTAGCACTCCCTAAGTGGTTTACAATGTGTAAGTCATTTACCCCCAATAAGCTTGTAATCCAACTACTCCCAATAAGCTGGGTGCTCATTTTACCAACCTATGAAAGGATGGGAGGCTGAGTGGACCCTGGAGCCCTGCCTGGAATTGAACTCACAACCTTGTGGCTGTGAGTGGCTGCAGTACCGGCAGGGCTCCTCTTAACACCTTAATTCAGATGAGACATAATAA
>NC_056524.1:88687747-88730736 GCF_019175285.1 Sceloporus undulatus | reverse complement strand
TAATAATAATAATAATAATAATAATAATAATAATAATAATAATAATAATATTTATTTGTATCCCGACCCTCTGAGAACAATTGGGGCAGCTAACAAATTTAAAAATACAAAACATATAAAATCCCTGGTACCCTCCCCTCCTTAAAAAAGTATTAAATCCAATGCAATATTTAAAAAACAGAACAAAAAACAACAACAAACAAACAAACATACAAGTTAAAAACTGACCAGAAGGTCAACAACATCACACCAACAAACAATCAGTGGGAGCAGCAGTATCTTTCCCAGACGTTTTTCTAAGGCCGGGTTCTCTATATATTGCCAGCCAGTGTAATTTCTCTAAAACTGATGTTAGATGGTTTCTGTGTGGTGTTCCAGTCAGCAGTCTAGCTGATGCAATTTGTACAAATTGCATCTTCCAAATCATTTCAAGGGCAGCTTTATGTAGAGTGCATTGTTGTTGTAGTTGTGTGCCTTCAACTCAATTCTGATTTATGGCAACCCTAAGGTGAACCTATCTCAGGGTTTTCTTGGCAAAATTTGTTCAGAGGGCAAATCTTCAGAGGTAAGATTTGTTCAGGATTTCCCATTGCCTTCCTCTGAGGCTGGGAGAATGTGACTTGTCTTAGGTCAGCCAGTGAGTTTCTGTGGCCAAGCAAGGATTCGAACTCTGGTCTCCCAGTGTCCTAGTCCAACACTCAAACTATAACACAACACTGGCTCATTGCAGACGTCTAATTGGCAAGTTACCAGGGCATGGACTATTGTAGCTAAGTTATACCTATCCTGGAAAGGTTAGCTGGAGGAACAGTCAAAGCTAGTCTCAAGCACTCTGAATCACAGAAATAATAATAATAATAATAATAATAATAATAATAATAATAATAATAATAATAATTGTATCCTGCTTCTCTAAAAAGATCAAAACGGCTAACAAGAAAACATCCATAAAATACAATAAGTATACCAGAAATGTCTCATTGTCCATTGTATCCCAAACCCTCCCAACCTTCCCACCCACAATAAAATACAATTAAATTATTAACAACTGTTAAAACAATTAGTAAAAGCAGGGCAGAGGCTGTGGGTGGTTGCTAAATAATTAGTTAAATTAACGGGGTTGTTGGAATGTTAAGCTGGGAAGGCCTGCCAGAAAAGATATGTCTTGACTGCATTTTAAAGCTTTCAAGACTGGTGATATATCAGGTTTCCTCTGGCAGGCTATTCCATAACGTGGGAGCGGCTGAGGAAAAGGTTCTCTTAGTAACCACAACCAGCCTAGTTTTGGCTGGCTGCAGTAAGTTCTTATTAGAGGACCTCAGTGTGTGGGGCAGATTATATGGGAGAAGGTGATCTGGAGCGACAGATCCAGGAACATCCCCAAACTGTTCAAATCACCTGGACTTCATGGGACAAAAATGGATCTAGGAAAACTCCCAAGCTCAGGAAGGGTACAATCCCATTGAGGGCAGGTAGATTAGATTCAAGAACAACCAGTCCACACAGCCTCATCATATCAGGATTCAGCTTCAGTTACTGACTCTCATCCAGACTGTTATAACATCCAGACACTATTCCAGCATGTGCACAGCCTCAGCTGACTCTAATCACAAAAAGTAGTAGAACTGTGTATCATTAGCATACTAATGGCACATTGCCCCAAAACTCATTATAAACTCATCCAGTGTCTTCGTATAGATATGGAACAGCATGGGAGAAAAGTTGAGACACTGTGGCATGCCACAGAACAATGGCCATTATTTTTTTAGATTATTTTTTAAGCCAGTGAATTTATTTGCCGTGCTTGCAAATAAGTTAGGTGGCAAGCACTCAAGATACCAACATGTTCTGATAAAACAGCAAGGTCAAAAGTGTATGCAATTTTGAGAAGAGCTTTCTCATCGTTTTGTCTTTTTGCCTGGATATTCTGGGATCCAGCTGACATCACCTTTGTGGAACTTGGCCAAGAACTCCTCCAACATAAAACACTAGCCCATTTTATGTTCAGTCTTTTAAAGTGATGGTTGGTAAGGAATTGGGTAATATTAATCATACATATGGTGATTTCAACAAGGGTAATTAACAAAGTTTTAAGGGTATTTCCATATGGGTCTCAGCTATGTTCAAGTGAACATATCCCTGTTTGTCTCACATGCTTTCCTCAGTGATGAGGAAAGTGCTGAAGGATATATTTGCAGAGAAATTTCACTGATTTGATATGTTAGAGCACACTGGAAAGCAAAATATGAAACTAAAGTTATCATACAGAATTTTGGAAGACCATATGGTTTATTCCTCTGTCTTATTTACTGCCTCCAATTGTATCGTTATTATCTTGGCTAAAGTAAAACCAAACATAGGTTTGGTGCATGTGTAAGCTCATGAATACACACATACACAAGCTTCAGTGGGAAGTGGTATTTTGTAGGTTGTACGCCATTGGCAAGTTTTATATTTTTATTGATTTGATTATTTGTATGTAAAGCGCTAAACAACAACAACAACAACAATAATAATAATAGAGTTATAGTCCATTGCTCAAACGACTACACCACTCTGATTCTCATATTATTTTATGGGCTGTTAAAATACTACATGTGGCAATGGTCCTTGGTATGTACTATCTGAATCATGTGTCCACAACTATATTCTCTGAAGAAAATGAGTGCTTCAGGAGTCCTGAGGTGGTGTGTTAAAATAATCACTTGCCCCAAGGGGGCGGGGAGTGGGGAATGTGTGGATTTGAACTTTTATTTTTGCATTTTCTTCCCACATTAATAGGAGTTGATTGTAATAGAAACTTTAAAAGGACTGTGAAAACATTGATAACATTAGCTTTTTCAGACATTTTCAGATATCCAAATCCATCAAATAGGAACTAAATTCAAACAGTACACTGAGTGTACTGTGTGAATAAGAAACATGATATCAACCAACGAGTACTTGTGTGAGCTTTCATGTAGGCTGTGGGTAGAAGGGCCTTCAGAGGTTTCTGGACTGCAGCTTTCAACAGCCCCAGACAGGCTGCCCATGAGCAATGCTGGGAGTTGCAGTCCAGCCACATCTGGAAAGCCACATAGTTCCCACCTCTGATGTAAATAACCATTAGCACTGAATTCTTAAGTGCCTGCACTAGAAATAAAGTTAGGCTCCATCTAAAGCCATTTCAGAACTATATTCTGTCCCACATACCATAGTACAGTCATACACATACAGTTATTGATTATTTTGTCCCGTTTTTCTCCCCAGGTCAGTGTTATTGTACCATCTTAATTTCTTAAGCCATAAATCATCATGATTTATGGTGTTGGTGGAGAAGGGTTCCCCCCCACTAGATTTATTATTTAGAAGAGCCTATTGGGGAAAAACACCCACTGTATTACTCTTGATAATAAAGATCCTCAAACAGTCAAAAACTCACTAGCTGGAATAAATCAAAATAGACATTACCCTTTGACAAGTAAACATGCAGTGAATGTTTTCAAATAATGGAAACAACATTTCACAGATGAAAATTGAGACGTGTGGCTAAGCAACATCAGAGTGTGGTCTAAATGGTGGTATCAGGCAACAAGAGGGCAAAAGATGTTTGAATCATAGAGTTGAGAAAGACCTCAAGGGGCATCCAGTCCAATCCCCAGGCACGCATTGAGGCAGAACACACAAATCTACAATTTTAAGCAGAAAAACCCTGGAATTTATGTAGTGAGTTTAGGAAAGCCTGAAAAAAGAAGGGAAAAGACATTTACTCTCTGTGTGTGCATGCTTAACAATAAAGACAATATTAAATAGTTTACTGTTTGTTATGTGCATTCCCATAAATTACATCTTATCCTTATCCAGCGACTTTCTTGTAAAGATTTATTCAGATGAGATTTGCCATTACCTTCCTCTAAGGCTGAGAGAGTGCTGCTTGCCCAAGATCACCCAGTGGCTCAGTAGGGATTCAAAACTATCTCCCAGAGTCCTAATAGTCAAGCCACTACAACATGCTGGTTCCAATAGAATGTAATGCATTATTCCACAATCGAAATCCATTTTCAGAATTACTCAGAATTACAGCTTTCTCTCAGATCCACTATATCAATTTTGTGTTTATACAACTTCTCTACACAGTATAAAATATAGATCATAGCAAAGTCCAACATCCTCATAATGTAACACAAAAAGTTCACAGCCAAACCTATTCGACAGGATTGTTGTTATGAAGGTGGATGGGTAAGGATGGATGGAGTGACCAAAAATAATGTACAATACCTTTAGCTCCAAAAATAAATGGAATTAACTTGATTGAGAAAGATGTAGGCCCATATCCTACATCATCTACTTAGATGCACACGTGTAACCAATCCCAGCCTGACCACACATCCCCAACGTAATTTAACAGCCAGGAAATGCACCAAGCAAAGAAGGTTTGTTCAGTTGCCAACTGGGCTACAAGGAGGAAGATGTTTTCTGCCACCTCCCACCAGTGAGCAAGGCTGCAATGAGGAATGGTGACAGAGGTCCTGCTTCTGATTGTCACATCCTTACTCACTGGTGGAAGGGAACTGCCAATGTTATCCTGCTACATATCAATTATCACCAGAACAGACATCCATTCCTTGATGGATGTCAAGGTAGATTTGAAGACCATTTGCAGTTCTGAAAAGCAAAGAGGACTGGCAATACCCAAACAAAAGGGATGTAGAGAAGAGACAAAGTCTCGGGATTTGTATTCTTGCTATTTAGAGAGATAAATAACTACTGATAATAACTTGAAGAAAACAAAAATAATGACAGAGGATTTACATAAATTCAACCTAGATAATGAGGAAAACAAAATAACTAAATATTGCCCATAGCTTGGATCAAACATTGATCAAAACAGAGACTGCAGTCAAGTAATCAAAAGAATATTAGGAACAGGAAGCTATGAAAGAGCCATACAAAATCCTAAAGTGTAAAGATATACAGCTGAACACTAACATTAGGATCGTTCAAACCATTATATTCCCTATTGTCATGCATGGCTATGAGAGCTGGACAGTGAAAAAAGCAGATAGGAAGAAAATTAATTTGATGGAGAAGAATGCTGATACCATGGACGGCTAAAAATACAAACAAATGCGCCCTAGAACAGAACAAGCCAGAACTCTCCTTGGAAGCCAAAATGACTAAATTGAAGCTGTCACACTTCAGCCCCATAGTGAGAAGGCCTGACTCACTAAAAAAAGGCAATGATGCTGGGGAAGGTGGAAGGAAGTAGAAAGAGAGGAACCACATGCCAGATGGACAGAGTCAATAAGGGAGACCATGGGCCTGAGTCTGTAGGACCTGAGCAAGGAGGTAGAGGATGGGGGGCTTGGAGACATTCATCCACAGGGTTGCCATGAGTTGACTTGAAGGCAACTAACAACAACAATTTTTGCTGTTTGTCCAACACATTTTGGCCTAATGATATTTTATGGCTTTTTTCAGGAACTGTTAAAACATAAAAAAGAGAAAAAGGACTGTACACAAACAACCAATATTATGATGATACAATGTGCAATATCAGTTGTGTGTACATCAGTGATGGCACCTGCAAGCAGAGCACACCTAGCCTCCTCCCTTCAGAGAGCAGTGGTGCACCAATAAGTTTTGACAGCACCCAACAAAGGCCCCTGCTTCTGATCTGCTCACCAATGCTTCTTGGCAGGAGGGATTGAAACTTAATCCTTAAACCTCCTCCTTTCCAGCCCAGCACTGAAGACCTCCATACTTTGGTGAGGCTGGCTGGATTTTAAGGTGAATTTAGGGGGTCAGTTCAGGAGATGGAGTGTAGTTGTGACACTATGGCTACATATCTGCAGCAGGATCTTGCCCAGCATCTCCAAACACTGATACTTAGGAGCCCCAAGCTTAATTTACAGTAGATAATTGAAGATAATCTGCCCTTCTTCAGAAACTGGAATAACATAATGGAAGTAACTATTGCCAGCTAGAACTGGGATACCACAGTCAAGGGCTGATGATGGCAGGCTTGCTTGCATGCATGAAAGCACTCAGAAAGGCAATTCTAAAGTGTGTCATTTGTTATTATTCTGATGTATCAGTGCCTCTCATTGGGACAGATGAGAACAGCCTTCCCATTTTCTGAAACTTATTAAAACTGTCCACAGCTTTTAGAGATGGAAAGGCTGTCTTCAGCATCTCTTGAGAGCAGGAACTAACAAAAGATGTTTTTTCAGGCACTTCCCCCTCCCCCTCCCCTTTGGTCGCAGCTGGAAAACCGGAGGAAAGGAGTACGTTTTATGGTCTCTTGGCAACTCTCTCTCAAAAAAGAAAATGTGTGAATTCAGAGACAGGCTGACACAGAGGAAGCTGGAACAAAGAAGAACCTTGTACGCATGCTGCATACTATGTATATTATTTTTAGATCCAAGTAGTATTGCCAGTTTGGTAAATAAATGTAGCTGGATGGTGCCTTACTTTTAACAATCTCTAGTCTATCACCTTTGAGTGCAAAAGTCTCATGAAATAATTTTGTTGTTGTTATGTGAATAGTTTTCAGTGTTTATTGTTTAGTATGTATCAGATCAGACACCTTCACTTGCCTTTTAATATTCAACTTTTCTTTTAGTTGATCATTTAAGCTACAATTACAGATAAGCTTGTATTTTTAGGATTGTAAGATGTGGTGCTAGAGAAGAGTTCTGTGGATACTGTGGGCTATTAAAAAGACAACTATGGTAAATCAAACCTGAACCCTCCCTAGAAGCCAAGATTACTAAACTGAGGCTGTCTTACTTTGGCCCATCATAAGAAGACATGACTTTCTAGAAAAGATAATAATGCCTAACCAGGTAGAAGGCAGTAGGGAAAAAGGAAATAGACTTGATGAAGTAAGCCATGGCCTTGAATCTGCAAGACCTGAGCAGGTTGGTTGCTGATAAGGGGAATTGGAGATTTCTCATTCATAGGGTCACCATAAGTTGATGTTGACTTGACAGCAGTTAACAATAAATATAGTCTTATACTAATAGAGAGAAAAAAATAGCAAATGTTGAATATGTGCTATTTGGGGAACTAGGTCAGCACAAGACTTCACCTAGTGAAATCCAAATTAGATGTGTAGTCAGTTTGGCTGCTTGCACAACTGGAACCACAGATTTCAGGGGTTCACTAGAAGATGTTACTCTGTCATGATACTAGACTAGGTGGAGCATACAGGCCACATCTGGCTCCTCAGTATCCCAGGGAAACCCCTGCCCACCTCAGCCCCCCAAACTCCCAACGTTCCGCACAGATAGCCAAATGCAGCACCTAGTGGGCACAGTGGTCCATTTCACTGTATGCCATGCCCATTGGGTGGTTTTAAATTCATGGGCCTTGCATTCCCAACAATAATGATTTTTAAGTTTGTGGGGAGGAAAGATCTTAAATGGCATAAACAGACAGCAGGGGCAGAAAAGCAGCAAAAAGTGGGTGCACTGGTGAGCAAAAGAACAACAGTCCAGAGTATTAGCGGGTAAAGAAGGATGACAGGCGTGTTTCCCTCCAAATTCCAGGGCACAATGTGGACCCTAGTCCTCTAGAAGTTGCCACTGCTGCATTGGAGGAATACAGCATTTAGATGTTCATAAAAACAAAAACTGAGTGTTTGTGGGGGAGTTCCCTTAAACTTAGTGCATTGATGCTTCAATTCTATGCAAACATATCTGGAAGTAAGTGCACTGGGACTTATGCTGTACATAGGTATCCATGCAGAAGACTGCTCTCTGGGAAATTGAGACATTTCAGTGCTCAGTTGCAAGGTTGTATCAGCAAAACCCCCAAACAGCCGACTATTGTTTCATATCCTCCAACTGTTCCAGTTTGGCAGGGCTGTTCCTGGTTAATCCCCTACTGTCCTACTTTCTTAGCTGCTTTCAACTGGTGCTGGTTTCCCTCCCTCCTCCCACCACCAACAGAAGAAGTGGACTGGTATTCACAAAAGCTCATGCTAAAATAGAAATCAGTCTTAAAAGTACTGCTAGATTTATTTATTTATTCCTCCACCCCCTTTTTCTCCCCCTGCAACAGACTAACACAGCTACTTCTTTGGAAATTAAAACTTCAGCTGAGCCTTGAGAAATCTAGTTTAGGAATCCAAACTAAAGAAGTGGGTAAAGTGACCAAAGGAATTCAAAAATAACCAATATGTTCTAGGAGTGAATGATTTTCAGTTTCTCATTGTATGCAATGCTAGAAGATTGAGGAGAGAAATAAATTTTCATTTTCAGGGACAGAATTCTTATTTGAGAGGCGATGTCCTCATTTTGCCCCTCCCTAGAGCTACACCCCTATGGGTGATGATGTTGTTGGGTCTTTTTTTTAAAAGGTGCATATTGAAATTCACAGATTTATTCATAAGAAGGACAATTTTTAATAAATTGAAATAGGAAAAAGCAAAACTGCCCAGTTTGTCCATAGAAGGAAAATACTTCGAGTGCTTCATTCTTAAAAGAATGTTTGAATCCTTATGTATTGAACAATGTTCTGGTACTGAATTAGGGTTGCCCAGTAGTGTCCTTACGGCTGTCGTCACCCAATATGATAACTCATAGTGGCAAAAAACAAATCAAAAACAAACCATTGACCTCATCTCATACCACACCATACAGAATCCTTACTAATATTTTTTTGGTAGTAATTTACTCATAAAATATAATTTCCGTATATCACTGAATGTGACTTTCACTGAATGTGACATAAAACAACTAGCAAAATTAAAACTATACCTTTCAGTTACAATGTCATATGAACAGCATACATGTATTTACATGTACATAGTTTCATGTGATTAAAGTGAAAATTTGGTTAAGATCTTATGTTTTTAAATGAAATTTTAAAAGAATAAACATTTTTAACAATTAAAACATTTAAAATTTTATAATTAATATTTCATTTTTTTAAAACCTGGGGCCTCTACTTTCTCCTCTCACTGAGCTTTGCCTCACTCACATAGTCTCTTCAATACAATACAATACAATTTATTGAGTAGCCCAAGAGCCGTTTCAAAATACTAGTAACATAATAAAAAGCAGTATCACACAGCTATATATAAAATGTAAATACAGTGCACTAGGTGCAATAAACCTCCATACAATATAAATACATATGCATAACCTATGCGTGCACCAGAACCAGAACATGCACTACTTGTCTACAGCTTATATATATCTAAAAGATATACAATATGTGCTAAAGGATATACTAGTAAACAGATAAAATAAAATAGTTAACAATTAAACAGTAGTATGTAAGATAGTTACCATAGGGAATAAAACAGAATTAAAATTGGAATTGAAATGGGAGGCAGAAGTAACATAAAATATCCGTCGACATACATCAAATCTGTTCATCCCCCTTACAATTAACACCAATCATTCCAACATATCTAGATCTCAACAGCGATGCTTTATGAAGGAACCGAGCTGTAGCAATAGAGATTTTTGAATCTTGTCCACTCATAAAGTATGTCTCTTCAAGATCTTAAAGACACTCAGGCGAACTCTACAGTTTGTGTCTGCCAAAAGGCAGATGTTTGGGAACCAGTGGTGTCACCACCACCACCCCCTTTTAGGTGTCACCTAGTGGGGTCCACAACCTGTAATGACACTCCTGGTGATGCCATCTCTTTTGTTCTCGCAAGCTATTTATTGTTTGTAGCTGCGTAACAAGCAGGCTCAACATAATCATTTCTACACTGAGAATAGCTGTACCTATTGAATTTCACCAGTGCAGATTGGAGAAGATTTCATTCAATTCATTTTCTGTTGAGACCAACATTTGCAAAGTGCTTCATATTGTGGCTGGCACCATTTTGCAGCTGATCGTGCAAGGGGTGCTAATGTTGTGTTTATGTATTGTACAATGGTGTAGTTACTCCCCAGCAGCTATATGAAATGGAGGGGCCTGGTAATCTAACATAACTGCTTGTGCCATAGTTATACTGGTGTGATGGCATTTATAATCCAGATTAGGATACTACCCTTATGGAACCTTCTAGAAGGTTCAGTCACTCATGTAATGCATTTATGCAAACACATGTCACCAACAGGGTTTGATCTTGATGTGAATGCTCCACAGTGCTGTGAAAGAAGTCCTGCTTACAACTCTTACTAAGATGGACAGGTTGCTGGATAATGCAAATTTCCTGGTACCACCTTTGCCACATTATACCACATCTGCCATATCAACTGTGGATGCATTAGAACCATGACATTTTTTCACTTGTAGGGCCTTTGCCCACAAAAAGTAACAAAATGAGAAATATTATTAGTTGTCAAGGTATGTACCATAGGACGCTTTGGTTTTTCTATTAATAATTTAAAAAAAAAAGATTGTTGAATGGTCTACAGGACCACCATGCTTCTTGATTAAATGAGACACCTTGCCACCGTGCCAAGTTCTGTCAGATGCCAAGTGAGCTTAATGGTATTTTCCTTGTCCTAATGGAACCCAAAATGTTCATATTACATTGCACTCCTAAGACAAATGCAATATTGTAGGTAGCAATCACTAACCACAAATCACTGGGATGGTGACATTTACCTAAGGGGAGAAATGGAGATGGGAGATTTTGCTGTTACACATGAATAAAGAGGAGCCCATTAATGACAGTGACGATGATGAAAAGTGAGCTGCAAGGAGCCATTCACCAGAAAATTTAAGGTCAGGTAAAGAAAACCTAATAGTCTCTTTTAAACTGCTGTCATGGCAGCATTTCACACACTTTGTTCCTGCTCATACAGAACAGGGTAGGGGGATGAGCAGAAAGAGACTTCATAAATTGTTCCAATTTTTCTTTTAAAAGAAATAAATAATGGTAAATTCATGCAAGGGAAAACGGACTGTTTCTGATGAATGATAATTAGAACTTGTCTCTGTTATATTCAATAATAGGCTAATAATTGAAAACTCCCATAACAACCAGTTTTAACACCTATTGTTCTTGGGTTCATTGGATGTATCCTGTTGTTGGGGTTACTTTGATGGATGAGGAGTGAAAGATGATGGCTTATAATAAAATTAAAAAATGTTATGATAAGTTAACATGTGAAATTAAGGTTAAAAAAAGGAATAATGAAAATAAATTATTTTGAAGCAATATGGAAGATATCTGTACAAAAGGTTCTAGTAAAAGAGGACGGTTTACCTCCACAGGAAGAATTACCATTTTTGAGGGTAGAATAACATGAAGATACAGTTGGTCCTCCCCATAGGCAAGGCTTCCCTTCCGCAGTTTTGAGCTTATGAGGAGTTGGAAATTTACCCCAAAAAAAAAAAAAAAAAAATGCTGAAAATATAGGGATAGCATAAGAAATCTATCAAAACAGAGGGTATTATGTGCCAGATGTTTGTTTGTCTTTTAATGAGAAGGAACTATGTGTGATCTTTATAATGCAACTTTGCTGATAGTTTCACATAGAAATACCATTCTTCCACTTTATCCTATAGACATGTAGTATTCCTCTTTGTTTTCTGTGTTCTTGAAAAAGACACTGCACATGATGAAATGAGGATGGGGAGGGATACGGAAAATCTAAATGCTACTGTGTAACATTGCAACATTCTTATAATGATTATTATGCTTGGAAAATATTCAGAGCGAGATGTCAAAGCAACTAAGGTGTCAGCCTTGCTGACAACCTGGTTCCCATCTCTCCCTCCACTTTAGCCAAGCAGTATTTATGTTTGATGCACTCATACTGAATTGTCTTATTGATGTTGCCATATAGAATAGTTAAAAGTGTACAGAGGGATAAATCATCCATGCCTGAGAGAGAAAGAGATGAGGATGGGTGGTAATGTGAAAAGGGACAGAAGCTCTTTTTATCGTTTATGAACTAAAAGGGAGAGGAACAGCTGGGAAAAAGACAGAAAGGTGGGTGAATTAATTGTTTAACAGCTAATCTTCTCATGAATAATTAGGAATAATTGGGCTGGGCTTTGAAAAATGCATTCCTAGTTAGATAGTACCTCTCTTGCTAAATTACTAGTTAGAATTTTCACCTCATTTTCAAAATAATTACTTGAAAGCAATTTACGAAAATTACTAGGTGACCTTTGAAAACTCAGCAAAAGATATTTTGAAATACGTTTGGAAAGACAAGCAGTCCTGAGAACCCTCGTGAAGAACTTGAAAGGGGGTGGCAATCATTCTTGTATTATGACACCTTAGAAGCAAACTTACTTTTTGTGGCCTACATCTTTACTAGCCCCTATTCATGAATCTGGTGAAGCCTGTTGTTACCTATGGAAGTGCTGTTGACCCTCAAAATCAATTGAGCTGTGAGTGCAAAGCTGTAGGACTCCTAGTTTATTTGAATTACTCAGGTCTGTAACAGTTTATGTTCACTAATGCAACATTGTCTACTATATGTTTGTCTTATTACATTCATATGCTGCCTTTGTCCTAATGAGCTCAGGATGACATAGATGGCTCTACACTTTACTGTCACAAAAAACTGTGTGCAGTAAAACAGGCAGAGAGAGAAAGAGCCCATTGAGTTTCATGCTCAGTGAGGATTTTCCAACTCCCACTTCAGTACTCTAACAATTACACCATGCTGTTATTTAATCTAGCACAGGGACAGGGAAGCAGTTTGGAGTAGAGAGGTTGATTTCCCCACCCTTACCTTGACCCTCATTCTCAATAATATCAGGGAACACGGCCACATCCTGTGATAACTCTGGCTCAATAGCTGAAGGCTGGTTAGGCTTTCTGCAGCTGGTGAGGGTTCCCACTCCACACCCCTCTTGCCTTTTCCTTTTGAGGAAAACAAGGAAGGAGCAAAACCAGACACATGCAGATGGCACTCTGCTCCTTCACTCACTTTCCGAGCACAGAAGGAACAGAGAAAGAGCAAATCAAGTGCACTCAGGCAGTGTTTCAGGAGCTGGCTGAGTCCTGGGAGAATAGCGATTAAGTAATACACATGAAAGCATTTGAAGTATGAACCCCTATGCTCCTATGCTAATCTTCTGCTTTTGACTTAGAGACCTGCCTCTACTTTGTCAAAAGCAAGGATTTTCCTTAACATGTTTTGAAGCGTGCTCTCCAATTCTCATCAGTTTTGTCCTTCAATGTCCCCATGAATATCCCAATATGACACCGTAATACCATCTTGAACACTGCAGATATTGTCTGATTTTGGAAGCTAAGTAGGATTGGACTGATTAGTATTTGGAATAGGTACCTGAAATTGCCACAAAGCAATTCCAGAGATCTCCAGGTAGGGTTAGAATCCTACTTGAAACCCTAGAAATCAATGTTGACAATACTGGTCTAGATGAATGAACTGTCTGACTCAGCACCCTACATTTCCATTGCCTTATCCAGAATCTATCTACCCAGTATATCTTCCTGGGTGTTTGTTGGCATACTGTGTTGGGTGGCTTGCATTTTCATCGCAGACACTAGATTTTAGATGAAGGTAAGTAAGTATCATCTGGCATGGAGACAATATGTTCAGCAGTTTGTGTAAAAAAAACCAACATTTCGCTGAAAGTGAAAGAAACACTCAGCTGTATTTTATATTAGTAAAGACAAATGGATTTATACTGATGTTTCTGGCACTTTCCTCCTCCTTTTCCCCTGGGTGAATTTCGTTTGGAGCTCTCACTGTTTATAAAGAATGTTGGCCATGTTTCTGGATCAGCCAATGAGCTCTGTAACTACCTCAGGTATGTAGCTAAGGAGTGTCTGCTGGCCTGAACCCACTGCAGTTCACATTTACTGGGCCACAGTGGAGATCTGTTCATACATACAATGTAAACAAACAAACATAAAAGCACCATTTGATAAAAAATGAACAACAAAGATATTAATTGAACAATAAGCAATTTGGAAAAGGAACATTAAAAAAAAATAAAACAATTGAAAAACAAAAAATGAAGTAAAAAACCCACAATCATGTATAATTATGACATACAAGCAGTAAAATCCAGACTCCAAAACAGCCTTCCCTCATCTGATTCTCTTCAGACATTTTGGATAAGAACTCTCAGTGTTCCTGATCATAGACAATGCTGTTTGAGGTTGTTGGTAGTTGCAGTCAAAAATTTTGCTGGGATCTAAATTGGGGAAAGTTGCTTTAAAGGCATGGATAAGTGCAAGTAATCCTCTGGCCCTCAGTTTCATTGAAGTTCTCTCTACTTGGACAATTCAGAGATCTTCCTTCACCCTCCACAGTTTGTTTTCATCTGTCTGGGTTTTCCTGTGGGTTTGGTAGCTTTCTATGCTTGTTCCTTTCACCACAGAAACAGCAGATGCAGGGCGACAGGTAAGTAAATGTCAGCTTACATGGGAGGAATAAATTCAGCAGGTTATGTGCGAAACAGAGTTCACCAGGGAGACAAACACTTTATTTTACCTCTAATTGGTTATGACAGATAAAATTACCCTGATGTTTGTGGCATTTTTAAAGAAACCATGAGATGTAAAGGTAAATCAAAACCTTTTGGAAGCCCTATCTCCACAACCTCTATCTTGTGATCTGTAAGTCATTTGCTGGCAGCATCAGCTTCAACAACAATTTGAATATTGAACTTGAGTGGTCCCACACTTATCAGTTTGACAGTGAAGAGAACCTGGCTGGACAGAAATAAAAGTGTGGCATCTTGATACCAAGGGTATCTCAAGTTATGCAGAAGTATTCCAGTTGTAGATTGAAATAATTTGTTTTAATGACCCAGCAAGGTCCCATGCTCTTTATTTCTCAACACCATGGATTACTGAAGATGTCCATGGGAAGAACAAGAAGTAGAGAATCGGAAATGAAATTAGACTCCTGTAGCCCTGATCACTTGACAGTATCCTGGACATATGCATTGGGCAGGGGGAAATGTATGTCATATGACATACATGGGAATGTGTATGGCCTCTGTAGCCCACTTTGGGCCTTTGCTGTTGTTGTTGTTGTTATGTGCCTTCAAGTTGTTTTCAGCTTATGGCGACCCTGATATGCTTATCCCACGGCTTTCTGGCAAATTTCTTCAGGGAGATTGCCATTGTCATCCTCTGATGCTGAGAGTGTGTGACCCAGGGTCACCTAGCGGGTTTCATGATCTTCCTCATAAGTAAAAAGGCAGCCTAAAGTGGCCAGTTGCATCCCCAGTAGCCTGCAGGGGGTGCAATTGTCCAATTAAATACTATTTTGGAGGAAGAAGGAGGTCTGTGTTAAGCCAGATAGAACTTTTTCCCCAAAAAACTAGAAGTGGCCTAATTATTTTCTGTTTTGAAAAATGGAGACTGCCAAGTTCAGCTTGTTTGCAAAAATAAGAGCCACTGAATCTCTGGTGGCAACCTACCCCTGCCATCCCATTAGGGTTCCCCTGCATTGTGAGGTATATGTTGTTTGCACTCTAGTCTAGACCTTGTCCAACTGCAGTCTGCTAATCTGTAACCTGATCCTTTTACCACTATATAGCATTAATAGATTGATGTAATTCTTCATCACCTTCATTCCTGTAGGAAGCAATAAGCAATTTTAGCCATTTTCTTCCCTTTGCAAGAACATCTTCAAAAACTGCACTGTATATGAAGATTATACAAAGACTTATTTCTGCACAAAATTGTTGCATTTTTGGCATGGGAAGCAACATTTATTATTATTATTTTTTACAAGAAACAGAATTATCTACACAGGAATATTACTTTCTACACAGAAAATACTATTTGTTAGCTTTTTTTTTTTTAACCTGTTGCTGGAGGCTTATTCTGTGCAGAATTTACATATGTTCTCTCTCTTCTTCTTTTTTGGGGGCAGGGAGGAACATTTTCTGCACATAAAATAATATTTTTGAATGCTTTCTTTTCTTTGTAAAAAAAACCCCCTCAACAACACATATTTGAAATTTGCATATAATAATTCTCAAACTGCCCAATGCAGGATTCCCCCTGGTAGAGTTTCCTGATGCTCATGAATCATATTTTCCAACCATTTTCCAAATATTTTTGAATATTCTTTCCATCCCTAAGCATTGATGATTTCAGGAGTGTGGAAATCAAATACATGCAATTTCCCTCCCCATCCTTCCTCTCCCCCCCCCCCATGAACCACAGACAGTGCTAAAAGTGGAGCCCTGACTGACCAGGAACAGTTCTTTGAGGGCTTGGGATACACTGGGATCTTTTACTGGATGGGTCCACTTGTCCATATTCAATTTCTGACCATTTTTTCTGCACTGATGTTTTAGTCAAGGCTGAGCTGAAAGTTCAGTTTGGCAAGAGCAAAAAGGTATCACATGGGGTATCATTCCTTTTTAAAGATTTTCCTGGCATGACTTCAAAAGGAAGTGAAAGTGTTCATGAGGATGGAGACAAAATGGAGAAAAAGGCAGAAGGATGCTGTTAGCAACAGGAATATGTTTCCACTTTCATCTGGCTGAGGTCTCATCTGAGTGAGCCAAGGAGCAGGTGTGCTTCATCCTTCTCAGCCTGGGTTCATAAGGATGCAATCGCCTTCTTACATCTGATTGGTTGTGCAGTATTGTGACATCCTTATACTCCCTGTGTGATACCTTGATTGGTTGAGATCAAAAGAGATATGAAGTCTTTCAAACTGTGTTGAAGCAGCAATTTTTAAGTCTCTTTCACACTTCATTTTGTTAGCAATTATTATTGCCATTACAACATCCTATGGCATTTTGGGATTTGCAGTTTAGGAAGGGGCATTTTGAATTTTCACCCAGACTACAAATTCTAATATTCTATAGCAACCATGGTGGTTAAAATGAAAGTGCCATAACTCTATAGTGTAGAAGAGACCTTAGAGTAAATAATAGTGGTAAACTGCATGGGTTAAAATGGTAAAAATAAGCGTATGGGAGGAGAGCAGCAAATAGTAAATACTGTATATTGACTACTAGTTTGGCCAGGAGGATATGGGTGGGAAAAGAGTGTATGATTTATACTGCTCACAAATGCAGTTAGACATGTTGAAGAAACTTTTTTTAATCTTGAATAAGGCTCCATTCCATTCTTTAAACAAGTGACATCTTTCACAACCTTAATGTCAAACAGAATGATTTTGGGATCTCAGCTTCTCTCTGAAGGCTTACTAAAGTGCCAGAAATGAGGAGTAAGTGGCAACCATTAAAGTCTTGTCTTTTTTTCTCCGAACAGTAATCTTTTAAATAAAATGAAAGCAAGTGTGAACATGTTACAAGCCTCTCATCTCATGAAGACCCAAAATAGATAGACTTTTAAGGCATAAACCATCTCTTATGTATTTTCATAGATAATTTATTTGGGAGGGCATCTCTCACTTTCACTCACTCACTCTGACATACATACATAAAAGGCAGCAATGTCTCACTGAGGTATTCATTATAGCATGACTATCTAAGAAAGAACAGATTTCAAGGCTAGAAGATTTTCTTTAATGTAACAGGTCCTGGAAATTTCACAGACGTGGTCCACAGTGGCCCTGCATTCACTACTCCACCCGCATTGGTGAGAATCCAAAGATAAATGAATGGCAAGTCAATCCACTGAGCCATTTAGACTCCTCATCTCTCTGTTTCATAAAAGGCTAGTGGATGGCCATTTAATGCATTGTGGTCAAAACTGTATCACTACAAAAGAGGAACGCCCTCCTCGAAAAGACATAGATTTACATAAGATGTATTTATCCCCCCCCCCCGATCTAATCTTAGAAATAAATAAAAATACAGAGCTTTTCACCATAGCGGAAAAAGAAATGTGCCCAGGTGAACAGTGTACGTACTTACTTTGCTGTTCAGGTGTTTAATGTTGAAAGACCCCTGTTCTCCCATCTTATACCTGAAGGCCTTAAACTGAATGTGGGTTGAGCTGCCATTAAAACAGAAGAGGCTTTGAAACAGAGGACTACTGTAAAGTAGGACACATGGCCAGCTTCCTGAAGGTCAGTAACATTCTACAGGGGCATTCTATGCTACAGTCTCTGAAGTAAATACTGGCAGCCACTCCCCATGGACTTAAAAGCACTTAAGTTGCATAGTTAATACTGGGAAAGAGTACAACTCACAGGATTCTTCACCATTGGCTATGCTGCCTAGGGCCACTGGGAGTTCCAGTTGAACAGCATCTAGAGGATAACACTTTTCCCACCTCTGTTTTTGATCCTTGCCAAGAAGTACAAACAAGGTCAAATGTCTGTAACATTTAAAAGAAAATGGGTGTAGAAAAGATAGGAGGAGATTTGAATTCAGTGACATTATTTAGCAAGCCAGGCTTTTCTACAAGCAAGTAGAGACTATCTCCAGAAAAGTGGAGACGCTGCATAGCTTCTTCCAAATTGCCTCATAATTTCTTCCAAATTGCCTCATAATGGTGCACTATGCTTCATGAATACCATGCAAATTGTACTGCCTAACAACATTCAGCCTGTCTGAACACAGCTTCTTCTACTTCTTTTTAGTACATCTTTCTGAAAGAAGTGCTTGGCTAAGTTTGCTCAGAATTGCCAAAATGTGCTCTTGCTAAGGCAGTAATCAGGTCCTGCAGACTGCCATTTATGAGTGTCTTGCCATAATTTGCATTCAGGAGAGGAGCCTTGTTCAAAATGATTGCTAATGTCGGCCCTATTTTTTACACATATGAGTTCTGCCTTGCTTGTCATCCTTAAGCCTCATTCCCACTTACTATTTAACCTGGTTAGCAATTTGCTTTCACATTGGATCGATGAATCGATTCCACACGAGTGTCATTCCCACTATGAAACAGGATCTTTTTGATCTTCATTGTTTTCGGAGGGTTTTCAGACACGATTTTCGTTCCCACTGGAATGTGTACCGCTCATTCCATTCAATTCCATTCTATTTTTTTAAAATGGCAGTCAAGCTAATTGTATCACCGTGTTATTGGTGAAGTGGCTAGGCATCATTCTGGCAACAAAATTTCGGCGGCATAAGAGGACTCTTTGTAGTCCCCCTCAAAAAACACTTTCTCTGTTTCCAATCACTTTTTAGCCTCGGGGTCTGCTGGCAAGGGTAATTATAGGAAAGCTTTTGCTCGATCAGGAGCTTGTGGAGAGATCTTAAAACTGGTGTTATATGGTCAGGCCTAGGTGTACCGGTGACCAATCTGGCTGCCACATTTTGTACCAATTGAAGTTTCTGAACTTGATACAAAGGTAACCCCATGTAGAGCGTGTTACAGAAATCAAGACGAGAGATTACCAGTGCAAGTACCATTGCTTCAAAGTCCTTTTGGTCCAGGTAGGGGCACAGTTGGCCTATCAACCAAAGTTGGTACCAGGTGCTTCTGGCCATCGCATCTACTTGAGATGATAATTGTAGAGATTTTGAGGTGTAACAAATGAGGGAACACACACAGATTTTTTTTCAAGACAACACTCTTGCCCTGAGATTCCTCTCCCATGTCCTGAGGACTATAGAAGAAGAGTAGAGTCCCCAAGGTCAGGCCCTAAGATCTTAGAACCTCATCGTTCACCCATGTATCCTCCTTCATCTGGAAAGTCCTGGTCCAGGCAAAGCCCCAACAGGTGAATAGGAAAAGATCACTACTCCTTGTGCCCTTCCCAATTAGAAAGGCCAAAGGAAGAAGGAATTTGCCATGAATCTTCATTTTCACTGCCAGGAGATGACTGGTCAGAGGTCACAGCATGGATCCCTCTCCCTGGATCATCCTGGGAGGAGGGAATGCCTGATAGAGGGAACTCCCTCAGGCTGAAATAACATGAACCATTTTAGCATGCCCTCCAACTGTCCCTATCATTCCATTTTTTTCAACTGTTTTTAAAATGTCCCAGTTCCCCTCTCTTCTTCCCTCCTCTTCCCTTCTTACTCCTTAGCTTATTTCAACTGCTTCCATCAATTCAAAGTGCAAAAGAATTTGTACTCAGTTAAGTCAGCAGGGAGGAGAGGAGGGGAGGGGAACAGAATCTTGCCCTTTCCAATAGACTTAGGCAAAAGCAAACTTCTGTAGCATCTTCTGGCTTGTCTGTTGTTCCTCACTAATAACTGTTGACTACACTCTGGTCCAATCTGCACTACAAAAATAATCTAATTTGACACTGCTTTAACTGTCCTGGCTCAGTGCTAGGGAATTCTGGGAACTGTGGTTTTGTAAGACATTTAGCCTTCTCTGTCAGAGAGCTTTGGTGCCACAATAAACTACAATTCCCGAAATTCCATAGCACTGAGCCAGTGCAGTTAAAGCGGTCTCAAGACAGGTTATTTCTGCAGTATGGATTGGACCCCTGATGTTGTTTCATCATGCCTATTCTGTTTTCCACCTGTAAACTATTGAGGGGTATTTGATTGGAAGCTGTGCTTCACGGATTTAGTCAAATATGCTTGTCCCTAACTTTCTGTTGCACTCAAGCAATTTCAAAAGATGTCAGTGACCAGATGTCATGGGAACCAAATGCTTTAGGGGATGTAAACTCTCTGAGTTAATGGTTTGGCCCACTGGAACAGGAAACCTTAAGGAATGGGCTGTACTGGATTTTGAAAAGGAAGGGGTGGAGGAAAAAAAGTGCAGTTGCCAGGGATAAGGAGTAGGCCCTTTTTGCCTTCATTAAAGGCTTTAATACTTTCAATCAAATATTGCGATGCAATTGAACAGGACAGGCTGATGAGTCCTGCACTGGCACCCGATTGGAGTTTTGGAAACACTACATATGTTTAATATATAATTTGTGGCATGTTTGTTAAATACATATTGGGGCTTAAATTTTGATTGTTGTTTCAATACTCAATTATAGTTGGTCTAAAAGAACCCATAAAGTGATGCACAGGCAAGGGGAAAGTGTAACCTCTGTGTGGTCATTTTGCAACATCTAATGTCTCCCAGTAGATCCTCAAAGTTCTTCCCCACTGTCATTTTTTCCTGGCTTATTTTTTCTCTCTCAAAAAACATATACAACCACACACACACACACACACACACACACACCACATATACACACATACAGTGGAAGAAACCAATCCAATGAAAAACAGCCAGTTTGTGCCAACCCCAAAGTGGATGAGCTTTTACATTAAATCTGGTCATGCTTGGAGCGGCATCACTGTTTGCAAGATAAGGAGGATCAAAGGGAAAATTCCTCCTGCCCCATTGTAAGTTGCTCATCTCTACTTTAGGGAATCCTCTGCTGATAACACTACAGCACTCTATTTTAAGAATATCAGACAACTAAAGGAAAATTACTGGCCATTTTCTCAAGAGGTTGACAATGTGTGATATGCAAATGAATGTATCCAAAAAAAATATCAAAGAAAGGGTTCAGACCAGCTCTAGTATACGGCACTCTAAGACAAGAAGGAGAAACTACTGTTGGACATGATTAGGAAAGCACACTTGCTTCATCTGGAGTAATAATATCATATTTTTCTTCAATGAGAATGCAAATTCCTACCTTTTATGATGACTCTACCTACATGACATCTGCATGTGAAGAGGCAACATTGGATGTGTACTTTACCCAAAAAAACTGTGACGTTTCAGTTAGAACTTGCTATTCACCAACCCAGCTTAAGCATTACATGCCACTTTGACTCATCAAGGATATTTGCCTCTTTCCTCTCATCCTATCAACCTGTACTTTCTAAATTACATGTTTAAGCTGAGATTAATCTATTTTAATGCTAATTTCCACCATTCTTGTGACACTCCTTTGACTTTTTGAAACAAGAAAATAAAAACAAGATAATAATGCCCTGAGGCAGGTTTTCAGAACCAATAGATAACGGTAGAGAGAATACAGAGGCTTTTACTTTTGTCTGGTAATGGATTTCCTTTCTAGTTTGGGAGTAACACAGCTTAATGTCCTCTCCAAATGAGGTTTAACACAGCCAATTATGGCTTGGTGCAATAATCCCAGCTTTTTGCATAACTGATGCTCATTTCAACTCAGTTTGCACGAGATCATTATTCAATGCCAAGTAAGTACAACCTTTGTGCAAGGAACAACTTCCAGTTCCAGGGTCTTTATCACGCAAGGCTAAAAAGCAGAATTTTCACAGAATCAAAGTGTCTTTGATCAGTACCTATTTCACCATATTATGACTGTCCTGCTGCTGCCTTGCATTCAATTTATTACTATAATACATCGTTTCATTGAGGGGCAAAATCTATCAATAGGCTCTCAGTCTCACTGCTATTTCATTACTACCTTCACGCAATAGGTCCCTTCCAATGCAGTTCCACTCCGCAGGCAGTCACATGGTATGAGTGGACATGATTCTGTTCCTCTTCCTCTCTTCCTTGCAGTGATTGTGGCTCAAAACTGGCTTCTAGGTGCACATTCATGCAGCACAACTTCCCAAAATGTACAACTTTCTGAAGCTGGCTGCTGTGTGCACATTCACACAGCAGCTGGCTTCATGAGCTGGTTGATGACTGTGATCGCTTGTGCAGGGCTGCTGTGTGAATCTTTGGCAGCTTTACGGACTCACTTTCTGTCCATGGAAGCCTATGTGTGGGTGGCATGTCATGCCAACACTATTATAAAGCAAAACAAAAAGGTGAAAATGACCAGAAGTCAACTTGTCCTTTTAAAAAATGGTGTATGTTTAATGTCAACCGGGCCAACCAGGCAGGCAATTCATTAAAACATGAATTGCCTCTCCTGGATGCTTTCAGAACAGGACACTTTAGTCTTGAGAGGTGCAAAAATGGTATTTGAGAGTATCTGAAGGGATGAAGAGTCATGAAAACACCCTCAAAGACACATTTAACTCCAGGGCTATACCTTGTCTGCCTCTGCCTTAGCTGGAAAAGCTTAAATGAATTGCATCAGGGTTGATCATGGTCCCTGTATAAAACATCTACAGTACATAACTGAATTGTATAATTCGTTTGAAATCTAGCAGTTCAAACTTTTTACTTTTATATCTTTGCATTGGTATGCTCCTTTGATGAAACTAAATCAAACCCATTCTGTTAAAAATAAAAGTGGGACAACTTTTGTTTTATGACAGAGATAAATATGTCTTCTCTTTATTTTTAGCAGGGCCAAAAAAGAAAAAAAAGAGCTTTCAAAGTTAAGATCTGGATCTTTTTAAAATGTCTGGTTGTGCCACTGAGATCTCTGGCGAATCTCAGGATTACTGATATGTACTATGAGGTGACTACCATACATTCAGAAAATATATTTTCCACACTCTAGCATGTATAATAATCACAACTAAGTAAACCATTAAAAGTGATCCAGTTCACTGAATCAAAGAAAAACCTAAAATTAGAAAATATATGCCTGAAGCTATTGGCTACACACATATACATAAAGACACACATACCCTTGATCTTTGTTGTTTGTGATTAAGCTAAAAACAGCCACCTCAAAGCCCTCCTCCTGTATTTTCTCAAGTACTTTGAAGACTTTAACCAATTGTATACATTTTTATAACTTCCTTCAAGGCATGATTATGAAAGGATGGCTGTGTATTTATTTCTTAGGACTGATAGTCTCTACATATTAGCAATGAATAAATTAAGTCAATGGGTTAGTGACAATTGCCTTGACAACACTGAAAACAACATCCAATTAAATAATGAAATGTGAGCAAATGAGATCTCTCATTATATGATGTTCATATAATCAAGCATTTTATCCTCTTACTTAGCTTCTTGAAAAGGTCTCCATTGATAGGATTGGATGTTCCAGCATCTCCATTCCAAAGAGGAAACAGCTGGTGTTGCCTTTTTTTCTTGAGCTGTCATCAAGGATAAAATAATAAATATGTAGGCTGGAATTCAGTACATCTATGTAAGTGGACATACATCAGTGGGGAACAGAACTGACCAAGTTTGCAACATCCACATTCAAGCAAGGGACTGCCATGACACACATAGAAGACCCAGTGAAGTGACCATTGCATTTTGAGACTGATGCACATCAGGAATGCCAAGTATGCAGTGGGACACCAGATGCATGCCACTGTGCATTGGTGGAGTGCTGTACATTGGGACAGTCTTGCTGGTCCCCTGATATTCATGTTTATGATTTACTACAAGGATTCTTTAGTGCCTCTGCAACATAGCTAAGCATGAGTAAAGTTGTGCAGTGCAGACCATGATATAGAACTGCTGCCATCACACCCACCCACCCATCCCCACACACATATATGGGTATATTATGCAAAATACTTAGCTTATGCAGTTGTAGAGAATCATACAACACACACACTTTTCTGGTCTAGGTACATTATCTCTTGCAGACATTATATTATATAGCCTAGGAATATATCTTCTGATAAATAATATTTTCCATACTTACAAGGCAATACTGTACTTTTAGTACATTATAGTGGTAAAGTATATCATCTTCTGCATTGTGTACAGTGAGGCATCATACATCTCACATTCCATCTGTTGAGGAATTTCCCTCAACAGGGTATTTACTATACATACATTTCAATACTTGATAACTTTCCAGCATTTCTAGTACACTGCATTACTTAGAATCATAGAGTTGGAAGATGCCTCAATGGCCATCAAGACCAACCCCCTGCCATTCAGGAATTCACATTCAAAGCATCCCCAACAGATGGCCATCCAGCCTCTGTTTAAAAACATCTGAAGAAGGCTGTTCCACTACATTCCGAGGCAGCATAGTCCACTGTCAAACAGCTCTTACTGTCAGGAAGTTCTTCTTAATGTTGAGATTAAACCTCGTTTCCTGTAGTTTAAATCTATTCTTCCTATTCTCTGGAGCTGCAGAAAACAAACTAGCTCCATTGTCAGTATATCCCTTCAAATATTTAAACAGAGCTATCATATCACCTCCTAACCTTCTCTTCTCCAGGCTAAACATACCCAGCTCCTGAAGTCGCTTCTCATAGGGCATAGTTTCCAGACTTTTCACCATTTGAAAGGCTATTCTAAGAAACTGAATTCAAACCTGCATATCTAATATTTCTCTGCCCCTTACACAAACAGGAACCTTTCAAACTCTTGGTTTCTAAAATGCAGATCACAAAATTTAACAGGAACACTATTATTGTTACTGGTAAATCATAATGGATTTCCCATGTCCGATTGCTGCTATAATTTGAGAACTTGCCATACTGGTGCTAAAGGTACTTTGTTCATAAGAAATTGGCATTTGTAGCCCATACAAGGACTTTCAATATTCAAGCAAAGAAGCATGACTAAAGGAAGTGTCTTGGAGTAGCAAACAAAGCATGTATACATAGATTCCTGCCTGAATTTGGAAAGGAGGAAGAGGAGGAGGACCAGAATAATTTTTTTAATAATTTGTTTTATTTATATACTGCTATTCCAAAGATCATAGCGGTGAACAGCAAGTAAGCTAATTAGCAAGTAAGCTAATTTGCCCCCAACAGTCTGGGTACTCATTTTAGCAACCTCGGAAGGATGCAAACCTGAGTCGAGCTTGGGCCCTTTTGCTGGTCTTGAACTCGCAACCTTGTGGTTTTGAGTGAATGGCTGCAGTACAGGCATTTTAACCACTGTGCCACCAGGGCTCCCTAGTAGCAGCAAACAACTTCCAGAAACCTTAGCCAGCATGGTTAATGCTGTGAGAGTAGCTAGATTCAATGTGCAAGGTGAGGGGGGGCAATCAAGGGCATCAGTGTGTGTGTGTGTGTGTGTGTGAGAGAGAGAGAGAGAGAGAGAGAGACTACTGGGTGACACCTCAGCAGAGAGGGTAAACACCCAGTGGGATGGTTGCTCCCATCTATCCTAAGACACCCCCCCGGCTGCCCCCCTTCACCAGTCAAGTCACCTCCAGCACCCACTGAGTGCAACCACTGCTGAGAGCGGGGTGCTGTTGCCACTTGATAGCAACTCCCATGTTTGGTAGTGCTGCTGGTCAAGCCAGAAAATAAATCACTTCCTTCTCTTGCTCACTCCACCAAACCTGGAAAAAGTGTTGGAAGATTTTTGCATTCTCTTTCTCCCTCCGATTTCCTGCAAGCAAACTCTCCCCCCACCTCATTCAAACTAACCATGTGATTTAGGTCATCCCCATTTGGGACTAATAAATATTCTCTCGCATGATTGTCATCTGAACTGTTGGTTTTCCATCTCTCTCAACTTTCCTTGGAAAGATGGTAAGATAGTTTTTACCTGAACTATTCACTAGTTCAGATTAAGATACAGCCTCTATATAAATATAGATTAAAAGCTATTAGTAAACTTTTGATTTTAACTACAATTTACTTGTGGTGTTGTTTTTTGGAGTCAGTCTCAGTTCTTAGGGAAGCATCTTTAGACAAAGGCACAAGGCGCTGTATGGCAGCAGGAGCAGCCCACCCTGACCAGCAGTCACTGGTGGGAAGGGGCCTCTTTTCTGTCTGATGGAGCTGCGGGCTGGACAGGAAAGTGGGTCTCCTCCATTTCCCACTTGTTCAGCAGCTCTGCCAGACACAGAAAAGGGCAAGGGGCAATGGTGGCAGCCATCCATCCCTAGGCTGCGGGTGGGAAGGGTCTGTCTTCTGGGTCTGGTGGAGCTGCTGAGCCACCTCTCAATCACCCAGTAGCTCTGGCCATCCCAGAAAAGACTGCAGGGTGGCAGCAGTCCACACCCACTAGCAGTTGGGGTGTTTGCCAGGCAGCCTAGTAGTTACAGCATCAGTTACCACACCAACTCTAGTGATGCCATCGAGAACAATCAAGAGGGTGCAGGGGGTGTGGACTGCACCATGTGACACCTTAAGGTGGGTGACCACTTCTCCTCAATATGCTTTTTTGCAGAAATGAGCTGTGGCACTCACTGGTGTTCCTTTAAAATGCTGAAGAAATGGTGTGAGTGGGGTGAAGATCAATGGGAGGAGAAAGGAGAGGCCCCAGGATTTTTTTAAAAAATAATTTTATAATTTCAATTTTTAAAAAATCTAAAAAATATATTTTAAATTTTTCTTTAAAAACATTACATGTTATGAAATTTTCACTTTAACCACATGAAACTGTGTATATATAAAAAATTAGACTGTGGATATGATATGGTAATCTAAAATTATAGTTTTAATTTTGCAAGTTCAGTGATATATGAGAATTATGACTTATGAGTAACATTAATACAAAAATATTACTAAGGATTCTGTACGGTTTGGTATGGGAGGTTCAAGGGGGTGGGTGACACCATGAGTTACCATGCCAGGTGACATCAACCCTAAAGAACAATATTCACTATTATTTGTCTTCTTCTCCTCTAAATAAGAAGCTCTAGAGACCACGAAACCCTCTAGATATTCTTGGACTCCAACTCCCACCATAGCCAGTAACCAGTGGGGTTGGAGTCCAACCACATCTAGAAGGCTGCAGGTTTTCCATCTGTTCTCCAAACTATATGCCTTGGTCCTATTTCATGTCCCCTAACTTCCTGTTCCTGCATTTGAAATCTATTCTGTTGTAGCAAGCATAAGTGTATTCTTCAAGAAGGGCAAGGTCTCTCAAGCTGATCCTCTGCTCTTGTGACATCTGTTGAATAAACCAATACCAGCTTGAATGGGAGAGGAGAACAGAGGGAGCAAAAGCACCAAGGCCTTCTCCCTATCTTGGTTTATTTATTTTATTTATTTAGAGTATTTATACCCTGCTCTTCAGCCACTAAGGCTGGCAGAGGGGCTTACAAAATGGTTAACTAGATGGTTCCCTGCCCTCAAGCTTACAATCTAAAAAGACATGACGCAAAAGAAGAAGGGAATGGTAGTGGGGAAGAGGATCAGATCCAGCAGTTCTTCTCTCTCTCTGAGGCTTGGACCATGGCAGATGGACTGGAGGGAGGGCTCTTCTTACTCTAGGCCAGGACTGATGGAGCTGGCAGGCATTTCTCTCCCTCTGAGGTCTGATGACAGATGAGAAAAAAAGAGATTATCAGACGGGGACAAAACATCCTTGTCCTGTCCTTTCCCCATTCTTATAGCATGATCACAAGAAGATTTTCATATGACATCACGCTTATTCCGTCATTATCCCATCCAGAAAGCACAATTGACCGTGATCCTGTGAAAGACTTCCAAATGTCGCACAGATCCCGTCACTGAAGTGGCATTGCCCAGCATTTTGCATTAATGGAAGTTTGCGCTGATGCAATGACATTTCAATAATGGGAAAATAGTACTGCAATCTGAAACCCTTTCATGGGATCGCTGTGAAAGATAGAATAAGTACGGGGGAGTGATTCCGTCCTTATCCCATCTGTGTGTGATAATCTCCTCAGTGATTTTCCCCTGCCATGTTTTCCAAAATAGAAGCAGTAAAACAGCTGCTTGCAAAATAAGGTCACAAAATATAATTACATGACTTTTTAGTTCTGTCTCTGGGAAACATCCAGATTTGTCCTTTGTTTCCAATCTCCTAGATATTGTCTGGTGCTGCATTTTTGTTTGTTAAATATCCACTGATTTTCCAGTGTAAAGCTGGAAACCCTTCTGCATTAGAGAGAGATATCTCAGCAGTGCCTCCTCTCAGTTTTGGGGCTATTTGAGCAAAATATTATCAGCAAACCCCTGAAATGTGAGAAATGTTATCATAGTCCTGTCTTCCTGCCATCCTGTTTCCCTCCTCCTTCCTACCATCACCATCGTTTGGGATTTAGCCTAGAATGAAAACACAGGAGGAGCGGTCTACAGGCAGATCATTGATCTGTCTAACCTAGTGTTGTTGATTCTTACTGGCTCTTCAGTATCTCAGGCAGGAATATTTTCCATCCCTGACTGAATACGTTGAGGACTGAACCTGGGATCTTTTGCAGGCAAAGCAGGTGTTCTGCCACTGAGCTTATGGCTGGGCAATAAAAATGTCTGCATAATCAACAATCCTGGAAAAGACAGAGGTCTTATGTTTATTGTGTTTTTATTTTATTTTTTAAATGTATTTATTCTCCCAGCATGGAACTACCTACAATGTTAAATGATAAAAGATTTTTTTTATAAAAACAATTAAACCACAGTGCTATTCAAAATATGTAATTAAAACAATTTAAAATACAGTTTAAAACAGACCTGACCCGAACATTTGATGCACCTCAGCACTGAATGGGGATGGCTTGGCACCAGGGGATGGAACGGGGCCATTTTGAGGATGATTTGCTGTGCGATAAAATCCGTTTTTTCTCAGTTGCACGCGGTCCTGAGCATCCCCTTCCTGTTTCCATAATGGGGGGGGGATGTGTGCAGTAAGCTTCTATGCTGCAACATCACACTGCTGGCTTATGTTCCTCTTCAGATCAACAATAATCCAAGGTCATTTTAACATGTAGTACTGCAGAGCTCATCCTATCTCCCAGCCTATACCTGCACATTTAGTTTTGGGGTTTTGCCTTTGTCTCCATTGAATTTCATTTTATTAATTTCAGCCCAGTTTTCTTGTTTATCAAGGTCATTTTGAATTCTGTTCCTATTTTCCAATGTTAGCTACCTGCTACCTGTTTTGTTTTATCTCTAAATCTGATAAGGATTCTCTCCACCCTGTCATCTAAATCATTGATAAAAAAAATATTGAAGAGTGTTGTCCCCTGGACAGAACGCTTTGGCACATCACTTGAGACCGCCTGCCAATTTGAAGCACTGCCAGGGATGAAAACTCTTTGAGCATGGTTTTCCAAGCAATTATGGACTCATCTGGTGGTGTTTCCATCTATTCCTTTTTTAGTCAGTTTGCTAATCAAAATATCATGGGGAACTTTATCAAATGCTTTGCTGAAAACCAGTTAAATGACATCCACAGCATTCTAAACTAGTAACCGTGTGTGTGTGTGTGTGTGTGTGTGTGTATGTGTAGTTTATCAGACAAGGGAAATTGGAAGTATAATCCAATTGGCAATCCGAATGCAATCATGGGGTTTCCCGTTATTGTGTGATAGACTATCACTGTAACAGAAATTTCAGGAAACTTAAAGTTCTAGGACTGACAGAGCAAAGAATTGACAAGAGGACCTAGTAAATTGAAAATCCATAAGTTTATTTTCAATTGTCGACAAAGGAAAACATTGAACTCAGTGGAATTCAAGTTCCAAAAAGCTGAGATCCCAAACCAGGCAAGATGGCCTCATTTTATAGTTAATTACACAAAGAAGCTGTCCTCCACATCTCATTGGCTAATTACAATTCAAACGTACAGAATTCTTACAATCACTACAGAAATATATGCATACATTAAAACTGCATCATCACTCCTCACCCCTCCTTCAGGAATTTAGTAGCTTTCCTTCTAACCTTCACAGTTGCATCTCCTTATCTAAATTGTGTGAATGTTATGTCTGTTAGCTAGTGCTTGCTGGAGCCAGCTGTTCTCCCAGGTCAAGATGCACTCATTATTCCTTTGCTCTAGTTTTTTTTTTCTAATTTCCAAGCCTCAAGTTTAAAACCTATTTCTCTTTAACCAAAGTGACTCCATCTTTTCTATATAGTTTTTTTAATAATAAGGAATTTCCACCACATCACACGCAATTT
Organism: Sceloporus undulatus; assembly: GCF_019175285.1. Taxonomy (NCBI): domain Eukaryota; kingdom Metazoa; phylum Chordata; class Lepidosauria; order Squamata; family Phrynosomatidae; genus Sceloporus; species Sceloporus undulatus. The sequence goes on along the minus strand of NC_056524.1, from coordinate 88,700,352 downwards.
CAGGCAATGGGGTTTCACGTTATTGTGTGATAGACTACCATGCGCAATTTTGGGCAATGGCAAGCTATTTTCAGGCAATGGGAAGTCAGTTCAAATGCAGTTCAAATTCATGTAAATTCGCTGAGCTAGCAAATTCACGTGAATGCGTTCTGGCCCCACTTTCTTTTCATTTGAAATTAAGAGAAATTCCTCCCGTATGATAAACTCTTGTGTGTGTGTGCGTGTGTGTGTGTGTGTGTGTGGTTAGTTTGGCAGGATTTGTTCTTGACAAATCCATACTGGTTCCTACTAAACACTACATTGCCATCAAGATACTTGCAAACAGAATCTTGTATAATCCATCCTAATTATGGAGCATTACAGACCGCCACTTTGTGGTGGTCTGCCAGCACTGCTGTTTGCTCTGCGAGGGAGCCACAGCAGCCAAACCACGCGACTCCCTCACGGAGCAAAAAAGAAGCTCCAAAATGGAGCTTCTTCCTGCAGCGCGGTTATGACGCCGCGAGGCGCCAATGGTGCACTCGTGACGTCATAAGCGCCACGCGACATGCGGATGCACAGCGTCCACTACATCAATATGGCGGCGGCCGTGTGGAACAGCCGCCGCCATATTATACGTATTGACTACGTACTAGGGTTAGAGGGTGCGGAAGCACCGCCCCTTCCTAACCCTAATACGTAGTCAATACGTATTTTATGGCGGTTTGTAACCCGCCATTGTTCCTGATTTTGAGCTTACGCTGATTGGTCTATAGTTTCTTGCATCATCATCATCACCATCTTCCTCTCCTTCCTCTTCATCTTTTTCTTTTGTCAGTTTTGAAGAAAGGGACAGTATTTGCTCATCTCTATTCCTCTAGCACCTCACTTGTTCTACAGGACTTCCAAAAAATGATGGTAAGTGGTTCTGCTTACCACAAGTATGTCGGCAGTTTCCTTCAATACTCTGTGATACAGTTCACCTGGCTCTGCAGATCTGAACTCATTTAGGTTAGCTAGGTGATTCCTGGGGAACAGTGGCTTCGTGGTTAAGATGCCAATTCTGATTATCAGAAAGTCTGAAGGTTAGCAGTCTGAGACCCAAGTGTTAATTAGGTGATTACTAACTAAATCCTTATCAGTCTTGATTTGCCACCCAGATTCCTTGCAAAGGTTGTTGGGCTGGGGGAATCAAAGCAAAATAGGTATTGAGCAGTCCTGCCTTTTCATTGTGATTGGTTAGCATTTTACCATCCAGGGGTCCCACCATTTCCTTCATCGTTCTCATGCTTTAAACATGCCATATTTGAAATCCTTATTTTCATTGTTAGCTAGCCAATCTCAACTCATTTTGAGCTATAGCTTATTTATATTGTTCCTGCAAGCTTGAGCTACATATCTGTATGTTTTCTGGGTGAGCGACCCCTCCTTCCATTCTTTAGACAGGCTCTTTTTTCTTTTCACTTCCTCCTTAAAACATTGGGTTTTTTTCAGATGTTTCTCAGTTTTCTTCTTCAATTGAACTGTTTGTGAATGTGATTTTAGCAGTTCCTTCTTCATGAAATTCAACTCATGCTGGGTGTCTTTTTCCTTTAGCATCTCAAGCCATGAGATTCTCTCAGTCTTTCCTTGCACTTGATAAAATCAGCTTTCTTGAAATCCAAGGTTCATGTTTGACTATATTTTCTTTGGCCTGCCCTACAGTCATGAATTTCTAATGTTACATAAAATACCAGCTCCTTTGATTCCAGTGACCAACTCCCCCCTATTGCTTTGGATCAAGTCAGGACTGCTGATCCTCTTGTTCTTCCCTCCACCTTTTGAAAGGGGAAATTATCTGCAAGGCACATCAGGAATTTGTTGAAGAACCTATGAGAGTAGTTTTTACTCTTTAACTTCCTGTGGATTCAGAGTAGCAGCAATTGCTCTTTCCAAGCTAGAAGATACTTTGATAACATTGCACATGGTATATATTCCAGTAAAGAGCTCCGATAAGTTACATTTTGTACTACTAGTCCCAGAATTCTTTAGCCAGCACAGCAAGTGCTGGCTGTGACATTCTAGAAGCTGTAGTTCAAAAAATAAAATCCCCAAGCTCTGTTAAAATATTCCCCAAGAAAATGCTTCAGACAAACGTGTTTACCAAAAGAAGGCAAATGGTAAAAAAGGAAAAAGCCACTTATCAATTTATTGTCAGTGTTGTTTATAACTTTCAGTGATTTAATGCTTTGCAGAAGAAAGGGCAGGTGCTGCTGCTCCTTGTATTTTTGTGGAAAAGCTTCTGCAAGTGAATTTGTTGATATATGGCATGTAGCATTACCACCTTGACTTGAGCTGCTTTTGGCAGAAAGGCAGGGGTATAAATTAGAAGGAAGGAAGGAAGGAAGGAAGATTTAACACATGCACAAGCTCTTTTAGTACTGGAAGGGTAAGACCACAGAAAACATGACAAGATGGCTTATTCAGACAGAGGATAAGGGAAATGGCTTTGAATGTATTAATCACATTTTGATTTCATGATAGATTAGGTAAGAAGATAGATGGACAGACAAAAATGGCACATTGGTTGGTATTTGTCAGTATCACATCTTTTCTCCCTGTTTTCATGGTGGCATGTTTGGCACTTTGCATTTTATTCTGAAAAAACTCTACAAAAAAGTTCTGACAAATAACTGTAACCCATTGAAGATCATCCTGGGAAAATCATGGCTGAGATAATATTAGAGCTCTGGTGTCTCAGGCCATCCTCTGGCAGGATTTCTGGGATAACAGCCATCACACTAGGGGCAGGGGTGCATTGGCCTTTGCACCTTTCAATATTTCCATGACTTTTTGCACAGTGAGGGTGACTTTCTGAACAGCTTCTTCTGTCCAGGGAAAGCCGAGTTCCAAATTGCATATAGAGTCTCTACATATATAGCAAAAGAGGGACCAGAAAATTGCACTCTATATGTAGACAGGAGTGGAAACATACAAAGAGGCATCACACTCCCTTTTATTTTGTGTTTACTCCAATTTGAAACAGAGCTGTTGTGTCCCTTCCCTCTCCTGTAGTTGGGCCATCTTCTGTCTTGTATGGTCTTTTAAAACAATAGCTACTGAAATTCACATTCTCCAGTGTTCTGCTCCAGTGATATTTTAAAACAGAAGTACGTGCATATGCATAGGATCTCTTAGCAGTTACAGAAAAATTAGCCATTTACATGGGCCCTCAACATGTACATCTACTTGTAAAAATAAGAAGCACCATTTTGTTTCAGGATCAGATCCCCTTAATCCAGCATTCTTTACAAGAATCCTAACAACTGGCTGCCATCTTTGGTCTACCAGAAACAGGCCAATGGCCTATGGTTGGATGGTGCTTGGCATTTGTATCCCTACACCACTGGGGATGGCCACACTGTGTTACCCAAAAAGGCAAGAGGGAACTGAGGCATCCTCATCAATTGTATCAGTGACTCTGTTAAATATTGGGGAATTGGTTAGCTCAAAGAAGCTTGTGAGAGCCTGTGTAACTTGAGGATCATTTCCATCTATTTATCCCAGTACTAATTGGGTAAATAATTTTTTTTATCTAGAAATAGGCAAAAGTCAAATGAAATACACAATAGTAGTTCTAACAGAAACACCATTCAGAGCTACCTGAAATAGAGGTATGAAAAATGGATAGTGAAGTTTTAGGGGTGTAGGAGTAGTATTTACCTGACCTGGAGCGAAGACCACAGAAAGTGAGTTATGTGGTTCAGATGGAGTCTGAGGAAGACACAGTGTGTAGAAGAGTCTCGATGTGCACACTGTGCTCACTGAGGCTAGGTTTGGGACTAATATTTATATCTGCGATCCTAGCCTGAAGGGATGCTAGATGCTATTTTGTAATGTAACAAAGACCTGATGGTCTTCCCAGGGACTCAACAATGGGATACGTGAATGACTGATGGTTTTAACTTCAAAGTGACAAAAACACATTGAGAAGTTGAAGGCTTTCATGGCTGGCATCCATAGTTTTTTGTGGGTTTTTCGGGCTCTTTGGCCATGTTCTAGAAGAGTTTCTTCCTGACGTTTTGCCAGCATCTGTGGCTGGCATCGTCAAAGAGGCTGGCGAAACATCAGGAAGAAACTCTTCTAGAACATGGCCAAAGAGCCCGAAAAACCCACAAAAAAGTATAAAAACACATTGAACTTGGGACAACCCCAGGATAGATGGACAGGGAAGTTGGCTGGGGACACATCGTGAGGTAGAGAAGAAGCGTTGGCTTACTGCCTTCGTCCTTTGTTTCTAGCACAAGAGGATGTGCAGAAAGCCTGAGGGGTGGAGGAAGGAGGTATCAGCAAGCCCATTCAGCTTTTATCTTGGTATTATCTGGGTCTGTCACATGTCTTTGGGTCTGTGTATTCTTCCCATGGAAAATTCACTCTGTGTTCCAAAGATCATTGTGACTTCTTTAGAACAGGATTTCCTCCAGATATGAAAATATGAAACTATGGAAATATGGAGACCTAAATATAATGCAGGGTACATTGGGTATGTTAACAACTGTTTTGGGGGTGAATTGTAATTAGAGTCTAATACATCCGGAAGCTGGCAGGTTAAGGCTACCATGCTGGCCTCTATTTTGCTCTAACAAATGAAGCTATATTGAAAAGAGAAAGAAAATGTGCATTCAGATTTTTTTTTCTTCATGTGTGGTTGATGAACACATACTTCCATCTGAAAAATGTCCCTCATTATCTGGTGCTAAAACATTTCCAAAGTCTTTCAATAATTCATGTGGTTTAAAATGCAATTGGGTGAGCAGCCTACAGACTCTAAAAATGCTGGAGGAGCCATTCTGCAACATTGAGTAGAACAACTGGAAAATTAGTTAGAAAAAATATATTAAGTAGCTATTGTGGTTTCTGAAAGTGTTGAGAATTACCTAAACAGCCTCCTCTAAAACCAATTGTGTTGAGGGAGCACATCTGCTATCCCTGAAATATTTTGACATAGGAGATTATCATACATCATTTTTCACCAGATCCAGGCACGGGCTGGGAAAGGGCAGAGGAAAACGCCACTGATGCCACTGGGACAAAAAGCTTCCATCTTCAAAATATGTGGGCAAAGCACAGCTGGGGAATGGCTTGTAGTCTCCCAGTGGCATCAGCAGCGTTTTGCTGTGTGATAACACCCGTCCTCACCCATTCAAGCTCATGCCTGGATCAGGTGAAAAATGATGTACTGTAATCTCTGTAGTCTGTAAGAGGCTTGAACGATGGCCACTGAAAACAATTTATTATCTATATTAGTTCACCTGGGTGTGTTGCAAAACTATATGTTGCAAAACTATATTTTACATAATTATTGAGTGAACATACCGACAGTGTAAAGTCAGGGATTGTGTTGTTGTTAGTGTGCTATAAATAAGTGCAGCATGAGAAGAAAAATTAATAATGACTGCAGAAGTTGTTGATAGAGTGTAGAATTTAATCTCATGGAGGTATAATTTTATGGCCATTTACCTGGAAATAACTGCCCCTTGAATTTAGTAGAAAATTCTGAAAATGTGCAGGTAGGATTATACGTATCTTGTTATAACTGAGTAATGCTAGTAGATGAATTATATGAGGAGCTTTTTTACAGGACACATAGGCCTGTTATAAACGGGCACCCTAGGACGGACTCAGTCCGTGCTAGGGTTAGAAAGGGGTGTCTCTTCCAGACGCCCCTAACCCTACCACGGACTGAGTCTGTAACAAATGGCGGTGGCCGTTCCACACGTCTGCACGTCGTGCTCCGGAAATGATGCTGCGAGTGCGCGACTAGCGCCTTGCGGCATCTTTTCGGGGGGGCAAGAAGGAGCGCGATTTTTGCGCTCCTTCTTTGCTGCGTCTGGGAACCGCGCCGTTTGGCTGCTGCGGTTCCCGGATGCAGCAACCAGCGGCGGCAGCAGACCGCTGCTTCTCGGCGGTCTGTAACACGCCATAGTGTCTGATAAAGTTGAAATGCCCATCAAGGCACTGGTTTCAGACTATGTTAATCAAAAACATGGAGAATGTTATGACATACAACAGAAATGAACCCAAGGAAAGTCACATTTAAATATTAAGACAAAGGAGATTCTCACTGGAAAATATGCTTCTACAGGTTTTGAAACCTGATCTCAGCTCAATATGTCATACCCTAGAGATAGAAGAAGGAAAATATCCATCTTGAGACACACAACAACCATATATGAAGATCTGGAATAGTTGAGAAATTGGAGGCAGGGGTCTGCCACATCAAAATGGAATGCTTAAGTCACCATAGGGGCTGGAACAGAGTGAATGTTCTTCTCTTCTCTTTTATTTTTCTTCTTTAGACTTTCTCCAGATCTGCAGGTGATTCCTTAAGGACTCCCCCTTTTTCTAAATGATCATCCCACTGATCGCCTGGTCACTAAGTGATGGATGTTATTGCCACTGTTCCATTCAGCTTTTTCATCCTGGCCCAGTAACATTAGCAACACAACACTTTGATATTAAAAGTAGCTTTTCTCTCCAAGCAAACAGTTAGGATGAGAAAGGAGGTCTGTTTCAGATTGGGACCACAACTGAAAGCCAAGTTTTAAGTCCTCTATACTCTTTTCCTCTGAATTAGGTCCTCTATGACAGATATTTACTCTAAATAACAAACTGTGAATTGATAATAACTAAATTGCTAATTACATTGATGGTCGTATGTCAAAGTCTGGTCCACAGAGCACTATTGGGAAGACACTGAGCTAGCGACAAACACTTGCCAAGCAATCTTGTTTCTTCTCTTAGAACTGAAAGGTCAATATGAGAAATGCCTTCTGTAAGCAATGAAATACACAGTATCTATCTTGTTGACACCAGTGGGAGTTTTGCTCATAGTTGCTATGGATGCTAGATTTCGTACTGAGGATAACATGTTTTATTTATTATACAACACAGGGGATAATGCTTCCTTTTCTTTGCACATAAACCTATATGCACTGGCTTTGTTTGGGGTAAAAATATTTACACAGCTCTGGGAAACAGATTGGTTCAAAGAAATGGGCATGTTGGTGTATGGTGGAGGGAGTAATTCTAAAACAGTTATCTACCAGGCACCTGGTATCCATGTGTAATCCGCAGTGATTTTCTTCTATTAATGTTGAAGGTGGAAACAACCACAGGTTGGTTAAAATATGTATAGCAGCTTTGTGCATGCATTTATAACTCTGAAAGACATATATTTTCCTATGCAGTACTCCCTGCCCACAAAACAATTGTACATATGAAGCATCTGTTTCTAGTAACATATTGGCAGTGCAATCACATGCCCTTTTACTCATAAGTAAGACACACTGAGTTCAGTGCAGCTTTCTCCAAGGCAAGGCAGGGAATTATGCTTCCCTCCAGATGTTTAACTGTAAGTCCCAGAAGCCTTATCCAACACAGCCACTAGTAAAGGAATGATGGGCATTGCAATTCAAGAACTTCTGGAAAACAACTTAATTTTCACTCATTCTCCAAGGCATAGCTATAGGACTTTACGGCATTTCCAGATGGAGTGTTCTTCATGGTAGCAATTAGAATCAATACACATCTCTTTTTTCTTAAGGAGAAAGCACATGCTCTCAGCCTCAGGTGAAGGCAATGGCAAACCTTCTCTGAACCCATTTCTGTCCATAAGTCAGAAATGACTTGAAGTCACACAACAACAAGGTGAAGGATGGAAGAACCAGTGGAAAAAGAAAGGAGGATTACAAGTGTAGAATAATGCCATACAAACCCCTCCAAAATTCAGTGAATGGGCAAGGTGATAAAATAATCTGACATCATCCTAATTTGATGCTTTGAAAAGTATCCTATATTTGTTGTCTTTTTGTTGTTATTATTTAATAAGCCAAGTCTAAACAGGACCTTAGATGTTCATAGGTAATTGTTATGACTGAGTTTCCTGATTCTTCAAGGCAATATGATACAGTTAAAATTATCACAGAAACCATAACTGGCAAGAAGATTAAGGGAAGGGCTCCTTCATTATATTGTCCCCAGTGCCTTTATTCATATTAGTAGAGGATTTACTCAGTAAAAAGTGCTGATCTTTCTGACTTCTCTTCCAACAATAAGATGACTCTGAACACCTTCCATGTGTTTCATGCATTTCTAATAAGGTAGATGAGTGTATTGGACGGAGGGAATGAACAGAAAGCTACATCACAATTGTTATGAAAGTATTGTAAAATAAATTCAGAAGGAATGAAAAAAGGTGACAAGTAAAACTGCATTAAGTGAAACTGCATCTCACAGCATATTTTGCATTTAAAACTGGAGTAAACATTTTGTAAACAGTTTGTTTACTTATGAATCGGATACAGTGGAAGATATGGTCTATTCTGTCAAAATAAATCAACAATTCTCTCTGGGAATAGGGAATGCCTCTTGAAATTATATTAGGAATAAACCAGCCTTTATGAACCTATGTTATCCAGATGTTTGGGACTTCAGTTTCTACTATTCCATTGACCATGTCGAGCAGGACTGATTGAATTGCAGTCCAAAAACAGAAGGATACCAGGCTGGCTAAGGCTGACTTAAGTTGAAAACATTTAACTTAATTTTTCAAGACTGTTGAAAAGCACCTTATATTTTCAGTGTTTTCTTACAAACTGCAGACAAATTTGTGTCATTACTTTGCTGTTCCTCTCTGCCCTATTTTCTCTCTTCATCTTTCCCCCTCCGCACACAGTCTTTGACCTCCTTTTCCCATGCCATTAGCATATGGGCCAGTGAATCATTTAACCTTAGTCGCTATAGTGATCTGAGCAATTTTCTTAATGATGTCATTATGTTATGTCTGAAGAGATGACACAATGAAAACTCAAATGCATCCATATGGCCAACTAGATTTGATGGAAGTTCAGTCAAATGAAGCAGAGGATTGTGACAGTGAAGAAGCAGAATATCAACAGGGAGAGGAACAGAACAAAAGGGCACTTGACAATAACAAAACAATGTATAGATTTAATGAATAAGGCCTCAAGCCTTCTTTTTAACTGGAGCAAAGCCTAAATCTAGTGTCACTCCCCACCTGAATCAACAGAACTTACATAAGTATTGACTTGATTGAATAAATGGAACTTACATAAGGGTTGACTTGCCAAATTTCCATTGATTCATAGGCTCTGCTCCATTTGGGACTAATAGTTACATTTATGTCTGAAAATGCTATTTCAAAGCTAATAACAAAATTAGAAAAGATTCAGTGCCTAGTAAGCACAGAAGTCAAAGACATCTCTGTGGATATTTCCTGCCCTTTCCTCATGTACATCATCCTTTCTCATTAAAAGATTTTTAAAAAACAAACAAACCCTGCTTCCTTTATCTTGCAGGTCTCTTATGTAAAAGCTATTGACATCTGGATGGCCGTCTGTCTTCTTTTTGTTTTTGCTGCATTGCTTGAATATGCAGCAGTGAATTTTGTGTCAAGGCAACACAAGGAATTTCTGAGGCTTCGGAGAAGGCAGCGGAGGCAAAACAAGGTACCCTAACCTCAACATGTTCATTCGTCTTTTTCCAAATAATTGGTTGCACACTTCTGGTTTCTTCCTTTTGGTACATATGACATGAAACACATGTATCTTTATTTTGTCCAGTTTTTCATCAATTAAAAGAACTGAGGCCAGTCTATATGAACTCATACAAAATAAATGTTTGCTAGTCTTTAGGTAGAGATTTTGTTGTTGTTTTTTTTACATTGGCAAAACAGTCCAAGTATTCACTTCCATGGGCAGATGTTAAGATCTGAAGAAGCTTCTTGCAAATCCATTGCACTAATCAATTTTCAGGCTTCCTGTGAATATTCATTTCAGCTTTAATTTAAATATCTTCTAAGCACCAATCCTCCTCACTCCATTCGTTTTAGTACAATTGTCCTCATATAGTGATGGATAACCTTAGTTTCTGCTTTGCCAAAATATTATTATTATTGTTATTAACCTTTATTTATACAGCGCTGTAACTTTACACATCAACTACTTGTTACTTTGCAGCACCTAAGAGATTTTTCTTTTATTGGACTGAAACTATGAAACTCATTTGTCACTCATGATGATCTTATCAACAACTCAGCTACTCACTCAGTTGTTTTTCTATTGGCTTTGATATCATATTTACCATCTGCCTTCCTCCAAAAGAAACAACACACACACTAATGTACAGAAGCCATTTTAGCCTTATTATTTCAGCTATCCTTTACTTGAGTTCCCTTCTAAACTGCTTCACACAGTTCATCCTGATTTTCTCTAACCGTACCATTCTTTTTGTTTCTTTCTTTCTTTTACTTTGTTTGGTCCCATATTTCATTGCAACCATTCCATTCCTGTTGCTGCTATCTATTCTGACAAATCTGGAAACAGGCACAGGCTGTGACTGTTGGGAATGAAAGCGTCGAATCGGTACGGCGTGCGAATGGCTTACGGATAAAAGAGGCATCAGCATACGGGCCAGTGAATCAGATCTGCAATCCAAGTTTGAGGGTAAAATGAAAAGAGAGAGAATGAGAATGAGAATGTATGTGAGAGAAGTAGTATGGAAATGATGTCATAAATTGGCAACTGCCAGTGTTCATGACATTACATCTAGCTGAATTCTTCTATCAGGCAGGCTGCTGTTCTTTGCATGTGAATATATTTGTATGTGTGTCTATACTTTGTACCCTGTGTTTTGACTGCTGTCCCATTATTGCTTTCTTGGCAGTGCCTCCATGTCTTTATGCATTGCTTCATCATGTATATGGGTAAACATATTTTTGGTTTTTTCAGTGTACATCTATTGCTAAACTTTGATATGGCATCAAGCAAAACAATGACTCAAAGTCATAATATATGTGACACTGATTATGTGAATTCAGTTAGCCTGCTAGTTTTTCCAGTGTTTATAGAGACTGAAGCATTTTAATAATAATCATCGGCGGGTTACAGACTGCCCATTTGGGGCGGGCTGTACCTGCCCCTTTCCCTGGTGTATCGGGGCCTCAGTGGCCAGAACGGCAGCCGCTGAGGCCCCGATCAGCTGCTTTTCAGGCTGCGGGGAAGCCTGAAAAGGGGTGTCCCTGGGGTGTCCACTAAGCGCCCTGGCGCGGAGCGAGGATGTCACTTCCACACCGCCCCGTATAGAGGCGGCGCGGTCGTGACGTTCTCATGGCGGTGGCTGTGTGGAACGGCCGCCGCCATTTTGTGCGTGCAGAGCACGCACTAGGGTTGGGGTGTGTGGAAGCACCGCCCCTTTCTAACCCTAGTGCGCGCTCCGCACGCACAAAACGGCCCATTTGTAATGGGCCATCGTATGGTAAAAGAGAGCCTGACATCCCCCAAATGTGCATGTGTGTGTGCAGACACACAGATGCACACTGTAGTCCTAGTCTTTCTCATCTCCAATGGCAGGTAATTACAACAGAAAGTTTAGACATATTCACTGAATTCCAGTAGGTAGTATTCTGGGGGTAGTTTGGTCCTCACAAAGCAGGAGAAAAGGATTTTATCTGTCTTGGAAAAGCTCAATAGCATGTTTGTTGCCTTAGGAATCAACCAACAATGCATTTTTAGATCCCAACGGTAACAGGAATGGTCATAATCAAATATATGGCATCTGAGCCTAAGAAGAAACCTGTTGGATTAACTCAAAGTTCCATCACACCTCTAGAAATACCAAAAATATGGCTAGACGGCTGCCCTATTTTGTCACCCTCAGGAGCTCTAGTGAACTAAGTTGTGATGTCAAGGTACCATTTTGGATGACGAGAAGTAACATATTATCATGACCAGTCACATTTAAGGCCACATTGATAGGGTTTTTTTTATTGTTTCAAGGTGTTCACTAACACAGCAAGAAAAATACTTTGTGGTGTTTGAGTCTTTTTTTTTTTAACCAAAAAGTATGGCCAAAGAAATTTGGGACTATTGGGGGCTTTGGATGGGTTAATGAGGGTCCAAAGGGCCACATGTAGCCCGTGAGTCACACAGTTCTCACCTCGATATATAGGAAAGGAAGTGATAGATCAGACCAAGGGAAAAACACCAGATAACACTTAATAAATATAGTATCCCTATCTCTATTCATCCCCTTCCCATGGATATGTTCTTACTTGTGTAAGCATTGTTGCATATTCTCCTTTTAAGAGAAAGCTCACTGAGCATGTCTGTAGCTATGTTCTTCATTATTATATCTAAGACATGTGGCCTATCAAACTGTAGATTCATCAGCTGGCAGAGGTGGCAGATCCTTGTGTTAAACCATCTATTTTTGTTATTCTGGGGCTGAGAAAATGGCTGTGCCACACACCTGTAGGCTACAAGACATGCTTGGTGACCTTGCCTTGGTGGATGACCAATTGCACAGGTCTGATTTAAGTTGATGTAGGATGCAGGCCTGTCACTAAAAATCAATTGCACAGCTGAATCTCAGTGGGTCCTCCAAAGCCTTTCAAAGAGGTGTATAGTGAGAAAAATAAATTTGTCTGGACTCCAGGACGACTGGTTCAGTGTGCAAAGAAACTCACCTCATGGGTAAGCAGCACATACTGACTGTATGTGGAAGTTATCAATAATTCTTTACCAGGTTAAGAATATTGATATTAAAACAGTTATGGCTGTCAAGTC
>NC_056524.1:88650368-88687737 GCF_019175285.1 Sceloporus undulatus | reverse complement strand
TTAAACATCTGATGGCTGAAGATTCAGTGGAAGCTGAATCTTCTACAAGCCTAAACATGAAGACTACCAATGTGTAATTGCTTAGCTGGGGTGATTTTGTTTTTTAAGGCTTCAGACAAGATCAAATTGTTATTTTTGAGGTTTCTTTGTATTGTATTGGAAGTGTCCAGGAAGTGATCAAAGGTGGAAACCTAGTGATTGGTGTTGCAAAGTTTCTTAACTGTGCTTTCCCTGAATAATTCTGTATGCTATTGCCACACATAACCAAGCAGGATTCCGTTTATTTCCAAAAAGGCGTGGCATCATCACAACAATGAGAGCTGATCTTTTATTTTAAAATTGACAATGTTTATTCCAATGTTAGCACTTGTGTTACAATAATACTCTAGACTGATAATCTCTAGAAAACAAGAGCACACTGAGAGGAAGATAGCATTAATTGATTTGTGAATTTAGGGCATAAATATCATGCGAAGGTGAAGAATCTCATAGAAATGATATATACAGAATTCTCATGAGAGGACTGCTAATTTGGGGATTCTGGAAGTAGTAATCCTCCAAAATAACAGCCATGATCCTGCATCAGACAGGTAAGCACATTGTAGCTACACTTTCATGCCCCATCCAACCTTTGGAACCCAACATGAAAGCTAGTCAGCCATCTGAAGTGACTGAAGTCTGTTCTGCTGGCCAATGAAAGACACTATGGTGAAGAGTTGCAACAGGTCACTGGAGGGGTCTGTGCTTCTGCTCTTCACACCATCACTTGCTGGTGGGCAGGAACTGGTCACATAATCTTGCACTGCCCCACTCAGCAGCAGAACAACCCTCTGTTGCTCTGAATGGCTGACTGGCTTTTAAGGTGCATTTCAGGATCATTTGCCATCATAGTAATAGTGCCACAAATACATATAGGAATATGAAGCCATTACAATGTCCTATGTGTATCTTAGGACATTGTAACTGACTAACAAGATACCAGACAGCTTTTCCAAGCTATGCTCCTAATTTAGGGAATGTGATCATAAATGTTTAGGCACCAGTCAAAAGCAAAATAAACCCTCTAGACTGAGAATTCAGACCAATATTGCTGCAGCTAATCTGAAGTGAACTTTCATTTGCAAAACTCACATTTGTTGATCAATGGCCTTCTGCTTCTGTCCATCCCTGCTGGATGGCTGCTTGGAAACTGTTCACATGCCAGTGTACCATAAATCAATGCACTAAGATTTCAGAGGGGTATTATCATCTATATTGTCCTTTTCTCTCTCGTCTTCTATACAGCTTCCCAAAGCCAATCTAACAATACACTGCAATATTACATCTTTGCCTTTGTGGGAAGGAAACAATAAAAGGCTGCAGTCATTTGTAAAGCCATTTGTTCTTACTAAAATGCAACAGTCATTTCCTACTTTGTGCCTGCAAAAAGAATTACTAATTTCCCCAAGCCTGAATTTGTCCTGAAAACGTGCCATGCTTCTGTCCCCAGTGGACATGTTTTTATGCTCCTTGAATTCTTGCATATAGCACTTTGTGGTAAGAATGTGCCCTGTTTGTTTTATGTAATGTGCCACATTATGTGAATAATGGAAGTGCTTGAGGAAAACCCCCTTTTGGGTGGACTATTTTTAGCACTCACAATGCAAAAACTCAAGCATGTGTATTTTCATTGTGATAAAAGAAAACTCACATCTGAATGGCTTCATGATTTTCCCTCTCCTTAAAATCTTGTCTGCTGAATAAAAGGAACTGGAGGGGATTCTGTTGGAAAGAAATACTTTAGAGGTGGACAAGTAACTGTTCTTCTCCAGGGCAGAATGAATGGCACTTGTCTCTTAGTAGCAGGGCACTCATTGGGAGTAATAAGTCACCCCCAAGGTCCACCTCATAGAGAGACATAATGCTGAAGTATCTGCAGGTAAGCTCTGGTTCAGGTAAGCCTTGACTGAGATGTTAAGAACAATGTTGTTCTTGAACCTCAGGGCTTACAGCCTTTTGCTATCAGCTAGCATTTGGGTTTCACTTCATGGATATTCCTTACTGCTTGCTGTTCTAAACTGGACTGGTTCAGTGCTCCATCAGGGACAGCCTGAAGGAAGAGGCTCCTCCCTCCTTAACTGTCATCTCGGCCTCAGAGGGAGCGATCAGGCAGACCCAGCTCCATCAGGGACTGCCTGAAGGAAGAGGCCCTTCCCTCCTTAACTGTCATCTTGGCCTCAGAGGGAGTGATCAGGCAGACCCAGCTCCATCAGGGACTGCCTGAAGGAAGAGGCCCCTCCCTCCTTAACTGTCATCTTGGCCTCAGAGGGAGCGATCAGGGCAACCCAGCTCCATCAGGGACTGCCTGAAGGAAGAGGCCCCTCCCTCCTTAACTGTCATCTTGGCCTCAGAGGGAGCGATCAGGCAGACCCAGCAACATCAGGGACTGCCTGAAGGACGAGACTTCTCCCTCCTTTAACTGTCACCTTGTATTTTGTATTGTATTACAATTTTTACTGTACACCGCTATGATCATCGCGGAATAGCAGTCTATAAATAACACGTATTATTATTATTATTATTATTATTTGTTAGTACCTTTAGTTTTGGATCCTCCTTATTTGGTTTATCGAAGGCCACTCCTTAGATAATCCAGTTTGATACTGTTTTAACTGCCAAGGCTCAATGCTATGGAATTCTCAGATTTATAGTTTTGTGAGAGCTCTGGTGCCACAACAAACTACAAATCCCAGGATTCCATAGGATGGAGACATGACAGTTAAAGCAGTGTCAAACTGCATTAATTCTGCAGTGTGGCAGCAGGTAGAATTCTGTTTACTTTCGACCCTGCCCTTTTTCTTTCAATTCAGCTGAGAGTTGGCCTTGGCTGTTCTATTGACTGGCTGTTAGTGACTTTACTGCCATTGATTCTGGATTATTGGACTCTGCTAGAGACTCAGCCTTCCTGGAAACAGGACAAGAACAACTGGATGGAGTGTATTTCACTTCAGCTTAATACTTAATACTCACCTAATACTTAAACTAACATCATCAGTACATGTGGCCTTTTATAACAATATACAATTCCCAGCCTCAAGATCTACAAGTTCAAATTTCAACAAAGAGGCATGGGGAAGAGGGAAATAAGACTGAAAAGAGATCTATGCAAGAAGATGCAATACATATGAACTGTAAACAGCAAAAAGGACTGTAGCCTCACCTTCTCTGTCTTTGTCTTCCTCTTTCTCTTCCCCTTCCACTTTATTTACACCCCACATTTCTCCTCAAACTAGGACTGAAATTAAAATACAATACATACAGAAGATCAATATTAATTCTAGGTTAATGTTGATATTTTGTACATTGCATCTTTTGTGTAATAGTTTAATTCCATTAACCACATCAACACTGTTTTTTAAAAATAAAATAAAATATTGATTGACATGACAAAAAAGCAGATTAAAAGAGCAATATAGTTTAAACCATAAAAACAGTACAACACCCTCCTAAAAAGAGAGCCAGTGTGTCATAGTGGTTTGAGTGTTGGACTACGACTCTGGAGACCAGGGTTCAGTTCTCCTGTTCAAGCTATGAAACCTACTGGATGACCTTGGGCAAGTCACATGTTTTCAACCACAGAGGAAGGTAATGGCAAACCTCCTCTGAACAAAGCTTGCCAAGAAAACCCCATGATAAGTCAGCAATGACTTGAAGGCACACAACAACAGCAATAACAACAGCAACCCCTCCTAAAAGCTGTTTCTTTTAAAACCTGAAGTTTCCAAAAGCCTTTTGTAATAACAAAAGGAAGGGACATTTTGGCCTCTCTAGAAAGGGATATACAGATTTAAATTTCTAGGTACATGATATTCTTCCCATGTGGAATAAATTTCCTAAATACTTTTTTGGGGGGTGGGGGGGGTTGAGGTAGTATCAGAGATTACAAAACCTGTCAGAGGTCACACCTTCTATTACTGTCCAAATTCCAGTAATTTTGCTAGGAAATCTCTCACAAATCTTTTTTCCCCCAGCAGATCCTGGGAGTTCGATTCCACTGTTTTATTCAAAAAGAATTATATTTGCTAGGTTTTACAGCAGAATTATGGTGGCAATGTCAATAGAAACTTTTTTGGGGGTGGGAGACAGAAATAGCTGGGGATACATGCAGATCATAAGTTATGTGTTGCCCACCCTTCATATTATTTAATCATGTCATTAGAAAGCTGTGGTCAGAAATGGAAAAGGCTGGATACAAATGCACTGAGAATCAAGTCCAGAAAAAGTAATCTAAACCATATTGTAGACACCGATGTTTTTTACTGCTGAACAACCAAGCCAAGCCCTCCTTTAAAAAAAAGCATCAGATAATCACTATTATTTTAGGGGACCATGTGGGTATCTGTGACAAGTAGACATTATGTGATACTTAGTGTTGTGATTTATTTGCAGCGAAATCTCATGCACAGGTGGCCTATGGAGCAGGGGGCTTGGTTTATTCTGTAATGGCTGGATTAAAAGCCTTCCTGCATTGGATCACAGGTTGCTGATGATCTTGTGTATCAATTTAGAGTCAAAGTCAGATCTCTTACCCAACAACAGGCTGCTACGCAATATGAGAGGGTTGCTTATTTTTAAACTTAGAACTTCATACAAGTGCCCTAGTGATATTCATCAGGTAGGTAAAAAATCTCTACTTCAGTTCACTAGGTTTGACGTACAATTTGCTCATCAGCAGCGGGGAACCTCCTGCAACTGCACTTTGCCATTTTCCAAATGATGAAAAGAGCCCACCTGCTGGGTGCAAATACTCCCATTCTTTTCTGTGCCGGGGAAGGAGGACCAGTTGAAAATAGAGCATGAACAGTGAGAAAGAACCAGAAAAAAAGGAGTACATGTTTATTTTTAAGGCTAAGATGCTTTAAAAGCACTCTCTGAAATTAAACTTGTGTATACTTGGGTTTTGCTTCAAATCAGAAATGTTTATTAAGAAAAGATTCCCCCCACCCCAATAGTTTCCAGTACTCCATACAATAACATTCTTTGCCCCTTTATTATTCTCTTCTCTGGCTTTTGTTATTACATTCTGTAATGATTAAAACTATTCCTTCTCATTTATAAGTCTTTTCTTGATACTGTGTCATATTTTCCCTATACTTTGATTCCTATCTATTTTCCTTGGGTTGGACTTACTGTGAGGTAGTATCATGTTTGTATCAAGCAGCACTTTTTTATGTCATCAGATGACAACAAAGTATTCAGTATTTACTATTAGGAAATAGAAAAGGTGCTTCTGGGGTTTTCTCTCTCATGTGTCAAACTAATTTGCCTGGGAATGGACACTATGCACCTTGATTTGGGTGGCTGCAAGTTATTTTTTGGAGTACAATTCCCAGAATGCTCCCACTTGCTGGCTGGTGAATTCTAGAAGTTGTAGCCCAAACTAACTTTTCCAAGCTTTGTGCCTCAGGCAAAAAAAATGTCTTGAGCTAGCCCTCATTTCTCTAATTTTTTAGTTCATCTATCACCATAAATGAATTCCAGGAATGGCGAGCATGTAGAAACTCACACCCACAGTGCAAATGAGCCTATAATTCAAGGTTTGCTTGAATGGACTTACTCAAGCAATGGTATTTCCTGCTGGTGGTCCACATTTCTTTTCTCAGTCTACAGGGCAGCAGATTACTGGATTGAAAATTCAACATTGACATTGACATTAAAGTAGCCCATCTGTGGTGTATCCTAACCATAGAGGAGCCTGGAAAATGATGTGTCCAATATCTTTCTCTTAATGGATGGAGACAAGAGGCACTGGGCATGTCATCTCCCAGGCTCCAAGCCATCGATTTAAGAGATTATTAAAGTCTCGCCAAAATAGACATGAGATCTAAAACTCAAAAATGGATCCTATTGCATTGCTTCATAGCTGGGCAGTAGGCAGCCTGTATGCAACCCAGGCTTCTCCCACATTTTTGCACCACAGAAAGCTTACACTTTGTAAACCACTTTAGGGAGTGCTTAAGTGCACTGATAAGTGGTATAGAAATGTACTTGCTATTATTTTTTCAAAAATGTTTTTGATCCTGTTTTTGAAAAGCTGTGGGAGAAGCCCAGAGAAGCCAAGATTACATACGGTCTGTCTACTGCCCGGGCACAGAGCAATGCAATAGGATCCATTTTTTTAGTTTTAGATCCCACATCTATCCTGGACGGACTTCACTGTGCAATAATCTCCAATGTCTCTGTCACTCTGATGTTTTCTTCCCTACTGCCAGCTCCTTCTTCTGCCAGAGTGAGGAAAACTAAGGAGAACAAGGGAGGAAGCTGGGTCCATACTAGAGTTAGAAAGGGGCGTCCCTTCCGGACGCCCCTAACCCTAGTACGGATTGAGTCCATACAAAATGGTGGCGCCCATTCCACATGGGAGCCGCCATTGCTACATCACCACCGCGCCGCCTCCAAACGAGGTGGCGCGGTTGTGACGTACTAACACCGCGCCAGGGCGCATAGAGTGCCCTTTCCGTGGCACCAGAAGGAGCCCTGAAACGGAGCTCCTTCCGGGATTTGCATCGCTGGCGCAGCCTTTAGATGGCTGCGCCAGTGAAGCAAGGCAGAAAGGGGCCGAGCGGCCCCTTTCTGCTTGTCCCTGCTGCCATCAGATGTCCTTGGGGCATGAAGCCCCAAGGACACCCCTTTCCAGACCGTGGGGAAGCGGCCTTTTGCTGCTTCCCCGTGGCCTGGAAAGCGGCGGATCGGGGCCCCAGAGGCTGCCGTTCTGGCAGCTGATGCCCCGATCCGGCAGGGAAAGGAGCGCCTACAGGCCGCCTCAAAGGGGCAGTCTGTAATGCACCATTGTTAAAATTACTTGTTTCCTGCAAGAAGGAAATGAGAAAAGAATTTGCATTCCTACATTCCATGGAATTTTATATCTTAAAAATCTTTCACTTGGAGAGAAACTAGATTTGGCAGGTGAAAAAGAGGACAGGGTTCCTGTACCTTTAAAAATTGTGTAGAAGAGGGAAATTTTAGCAGGTGTTATTTAAGATAGCTTACATGTTCATCGGTGAAAATTGCATTTCAGAGTGTCAGCCTAGTATTTCCTTCCAGGAGTGTAGAGTTTAGAAAATTACTTTTCAAAATGGTTCCCATTATCATTCCAAGCTCCCATGGTGGTTAGTTATCATTATAACTGTAATTCCAAAATTAGATTTTCACATTCCTGATACTCAAAAGTAATTAAAATAGATCAATTACTTTACTTCTAAAAATAACCGAAAGCTGCGAGGTGCTTACAAAACATTCCCTCTGTAGGAGGCTCAGCATGAACATGAACACCTGTGATTCTTCCTTCATCATTTGGTGGGGTCCCATCACCTTATTTATAAAAGTAACGTAAAAGTTCCAGCTGAAATGCAAAAGAAGTGAAATCAGTCTTTGTCAAGTTGCAATCATAATGTAGCATAATGCCATTATTATTGTAAAGACAACATTGGTTATTAGTAATGCAATATTCCAAGCTCTGTAAAAGCTTGGAATGTTAAGCTTACTCCAGTTGGTTCTGCCTGCAGTTTTCCAATGTACAATTGTTCAGCCATCTTCATAGAGCAGATTCATTTATTAGAATGTTTCACTTGTTATTATTATTTTTTTAAATGTCTGCCTCCTTGTGTGGCAAGAGAGTTTGCTTCCTGGTACTGGGTGATCTTCTCCTGCCAATTACAAATGAAATTATGAATTGAAAATGCAGTACTTATGGGACAAAGATGTACCATTTAGCAATGAATTATAGATCCGAAGTCTGTTCTTAAAAGGAGGAGGAGAAAAACAATTCAACCAGCTAGTTTATTTTGGTGTTTTTTTGGTGCTGTCTTCAGAAGAGTTCTTTTTATCAGTGATGGCAGGTGCTTGCAATGATTTCCTCTGGTACAACCCTTCCTAGATTTTGGCTTTCATGCTTCTTGGTAAATTTGAAAAGGAACTTTCCTGCCCAGATAGCTCAGTCTTATAGGTTTTATGGCAGTCAGAAAAGAACTGTGCCATTTCTTCTTTTAGCAAAGATACAGAGTGGCAGCTGACCTGGAAAAGGTACTTTCAGCTGGTTCATTTCATGATCAGGTGACACCCAGCCAGCAAAGCTTCTCTCCTCTCTATACTGTCATGTAGGTGAGAGAGTCTCTTCTGACAGGAAGATGTTAGGAGTATTAAACTTCCAACAGGCCAGAGGTTATGGTTTATCCACCTAACTGTAAGCACAATAGCTAGAAAGGAAGTATTTATTGGAAAGGAAGATTTTTTTTTTTTGTACATACACACCGATAGGAGCTAGTTTAAGGCTTTTTTTATCTAAAGAAGCAAAAGTCTGTAATTCTGTAATAAGCACAGGACTGGATCAGATTCCTGGATTCTGTTTGAGGCAGAATTGCAAAGGGTCTGTATCCTCTTTGCCAAACACATTACACCACAGTAGTTTGATATCAAAGTGGTCATTCCTTAAGATTCTGTCCCATATGCAGGAATCAAAAAGTGCAATGATAAATTAAATAGCAAACAATTTATTGGCCTTTCACAATTAGTTCCCTCACCTGAGATATCTGCCTCACTTTGTCTATTGATAAGGCATCCTAGTTGGAATAAAATAAAAGTGTTAGGTGCTATCAAGTATTTACTGTGAAATCAAGGTCTTAATCATATTGAGCAGATATTTATTTTCAAGGGGGATAAAATATCTCTGTATCTCTATATCTATATTCTTATTGTTGGTAAAGAGTTTTGCCATAAAACTCTCTGCCCTACATTTACTGACTGCCACTAAGTCAACCTAAGATGCCCACTTACTTCCTTAGCCTTTCCTTTGTTAATCTGCTTTAATCCAGTTTGTGGATTACATATATTATTTGCCCTCACATAAGAAAAGGGCAGCTAGCTTTAACTGACATGAGCGGTGAAAAAAGAAGAAGCAGGTCTGGGTTTGCAGAAAAGAAATGAAACAAACCATGTTTTAATTATTTTCAATTTTTTCTCTTCCATCATTAAACACAACTTATTTTTTTCCACTGAGTGGTTATTTTCTGCTTGATTGTAGCACTCCAGGAACTGTACACTTGTGGGAAGCATTACAAAACAGGAATGGGATAGGATAGGAGGAGGAGCATGGAGGAGTGATGTAGAAACCAAGAATTTAGTTTTCTGCCAAACTTTCTGTTATCTTGCTAATATGTGGCTTACCCATACAGACATCCAGCAAGTTTGAGGCATTAATCTTTTAGATACTATAACCAGAGCTTGGAAATGCTACTTTTGGACTACAATGCCTATGTTGTTTGGTGATTTCATCACTCCCCCAGATTCTACATTTATCAAGGCAGGACAAAAATGTAGCCAAAACAAGGTCACCGATGGACAAAAGGTGGGGTTCTAGTAGGGTTGCCATAAGCCGGCTGGAGGCGGGACAATCCCGGGTTTTGACCACTAGGGGGCGTCCCTGCATGGTTTCCTCCTTGTTCCGGGTGGACGAGGTTGCCTTTGCTGGCCCTTGCAGAGCCTCGCACAGGGCTAATGAGGAGGACTTCCTCCTCCTGAGGCTGGGGCTGAACAGCCCGCCCCTTCTCCAGACCTGAGCCTGTGAGGGCTGGCAGGGGGCGGGGCTGTTCCAGCCCCAGTCTGCCCCCATTGGCCAGCCAGACTCAAGAGGAGGAGCTCCTCCTCTGTTGGGCTGGGCTGCAGCCAGAGGGGAAAGGAAAGGGCCATTTCCTTTGCCCCTTTTTGGTGCCAGGGAGGAGGAGGATGAAGAGGAGGAGAAGGAGGAGGCAGTACTGTATGTACTTTTTAAGCTGTATTTTTTTAAACTGTATTTTTAAAGTGCATTTTTAAGCTCTGTTTTTTAAACTGTATTTTTAAAGTGCATTTTAAAGTGCCTTTTCTGTGTATTTTTGATGCTTGTAATGCTAACAATTCTCCCTTGCTTCGACAATGATAGTGTGGTGATGATGTGATATGAGTCAGCTTCTGAAGGTGAGAGAGTGTCACCTTCCAAAGTGTGGTTTTGGTGTATTTTTTGTGCTCCCTTGTTGTGATGATGATGATGATGGTGATATTGATATCAGCAAGCCTCTCAGGCATGGCCAATGTTAGCTGCTCTGATTTTTACAAACTCATGTGCAGTGAAAAAAAATCAAAGTCCCTTGACCAAGTACACACTTCTGAGACGTAGAGTTGGTGCAAGAAACCTGAAACGGCAAATCCACTTCTTGTGAAACCACTTTGACATGTTCAATATGCATAGCCATGTTAAACCATGCTAAGTGTTAAACTCAAGGGGTTTGATTATGGAATAAGCCTCTGAAATATGCAAGAGGCCATGTTAAGTAAAGCCACGTGAAGTGCCCAAATGTGCTGTTATGTGTGTTTTGGAATGGAGGGGGTGGTTTGGGCAGAAAAGGAAGTCCATTTTTGCCATCTGTCTAGGAATAATGCCCAAATGTCCTCCATTTTGATCATGCCTAAGAAACATGCATTTATATTAACATTTTTTAAAAAGCATCAATTTTTTTTGCATGTCCTCCATTTTTATAAAATGTGTCCTACATTTGAAACCGTTGTCCTACATTTGTCCTACAATTGTCCCGGTTTGGAGGTCCTGACTTATGGCAACCCTAGGTTCTAGGCAACTGTGAAATGTGCAGAAACACATAATATTTAAAAAGGACACTTTGGCCCTGTGCAAACTGGCCTTAAAGTCCAGGCTGGGGATGGAGTTGGGGCATAGCTTCCATATGATGCACGTCTTGGCTCTGCCCCCAGGGCAGTATGATGCTGTGCGCCACACCACATGGTGTCATAGCATTCCTCTGGTGCTGTGTTTGCACAATGCAGTGCCAAAGGAGCACCATAAAGCCATGGCACCATGGCTATTGTGCCTTTTCCAGGGTGTAAAAAGGAGTCGCTTTTTGCAGGTCCTTTTTGTGCCCTTAAAAGGCCAGATTGGGGCTGCGGCATATACTTGCTGCTGTCCTAATCTGGCTGTAAAACGGGCAGCCCCTTTGTGAGTCCCTGTTGCTTCTACTGCACATTTGTTGTCCCTGAGTTACATACCGTGCAATCCAAATGCTCTCATTCTTGTACAGTTGGCTGTGTGTAGCCACTGATATTTATCCATGGATTCAAGCATTCACAGCTTGAAAATATTACATACATGTATAAATTAAAAAAAAAAACCACTTGATTTTGACATTTTATATAAGGTGACACCGTTTTACTATGCCATTGTATTTAATGGGACTTGCATATCCATGAATTTTGGTATCCATAGTGGGTCCTGGAACCAAACCTCAGCAGCTACCAAAGGCCTCTGGATAGATTTCCTTTAGGTCGCCATTGGTTGAAAATAACTTGAAGACACAACAACAAGAACAAGCAGAAAAATTACATTTTCCAGCTTAAACTTCTAGAAAGCTCTATCTAGCAAGCTGTAGATGAAGGAGTTTCCCCTATGTGAATAGATTTTAATCATGTTAATGCCAACCCTGTATACCAAGAAGATTGTAAATGATGTTCACTGCTGTCTTATTGTTTATTAATCCTTGGCATTAGTCTTGACTGTTGATAACTGTTGATAAAATGCATATGCCAGAGCAAAACTGTATCTATACTGAAATGGGACTTAGGTCTCAAATTGGACACCAAGGTTACAAAGAACCCATATATCAGCTTGAGTGAAATAGCCATACATTGCTATTTGTTTCTAGACTGGCAGCAGATTTTTCTCTTCACAATCTTTTGGGGGGATTTCACCTAGCTATGTCCTGTTTTTACAAATGGGTTAGATGGTGCAGCCAGGGGTCTAATAGTGTGGTTATGCAGCTGTGAAACAAAGCTGGTACAGATTGTGTTTACTTGATTTGCCTGCGCATAAACAGCCTCAGAGGTCAATGAATTATTTGGCACCTTTCTTAAATTGGCTGAGGCATAATTAATTTTCCTATTTAAATTGCTGCACCCAGAAGGAACGCTAGTAATGTGCAGAAGAAGGGGGAGGGGGCAGGGAAAACAATTTTTTACAACATTTTGGTGGTAGATTGAGAAGAGAAATATGGAATAAAAGGGGGGGGGACTGAAGGAAAGAACCTCATTGTAGACATACTTCAAGACACACTGCAGGATATAGAATACAATAGTGAAAAGAAAAGAAAAAGGCTTATAATTTATCTCTTGCCCTGTTCCAAATGGTACACAAAAATCATAAGCCATCTGGGTCTTGTAGTACATTCTTTCTCTTCTGTATCTTAAAATTCAGTGGGTACCGTCTTGTCTGATGTCATACATCTGCATAGTCTCGTTTTGAATTCATTCTCAGTCTCTGCAGTATTAAGGAAGTCTGGGAACTACATTAAGACAAGAGCAAATTAGTTAGTAACAATTTAGCATTAAGACTGGAGAGTTCTGATTCAAATTCCTATTCAGCCATGAAGCTGTGTGTGACGTTGGGCAAGTCATTATCTCTTAATCTGATCTACTTCATAGGGTTGTTGTGAGGATCATGGGGAAGGATTGGATAGGTATGTCACGCTATGCTTTTTGAAATATTACACTTTATAGCATCACTCACAGGCAGGTGATTTGACCAGAAAAATTATTCCTATCGGAGGATTTCTCATCCCTTGTGAGTATCCTTGTGAGCCCAAGTGATTCAGGTGAAAAAAGATAATTTAACATCTCTGTTACAGGATTCTTATATTGATGAGAAGGTGGAGGATGGGTCTAAGCTGGTGTGGAATTTGCCCACCAAGATAATCTATATTACAGTGCTCTGGTCAAATCTTGATCAGGAGCTGATAAGTTAGTAGTGTATATGATAATGGAGTCAACACAGTGTAGTGGTTTGAGTGTTGGGCTAGGACTTTGAGAGACCAGAGTTAAAATCCCTGGTCCCCCACCTTGGGCAAGTCACACTTTCTCAACCTCAGAAAAAGGCAATAGCAAACCTCCTATGAATAAATCTTATCAGTAAAACCCTATGACAGGGTTGCCATAAGTCAGAGTCAACTTGAAGGCACAGAACAGCAGCAACAAAATAATAAAATAATGTTTCCTCTTTGCTAAGATTAGCCTGTGTTCAAAGGTGGTGCTGTCTCCCTGTGGCTATCATGAATGAATGTGATTGCTCATTTACAAATAATGTGTATTTAGCTGAAGGTTAGGATTTTGGACTCAGCTTTTAGGTGCAAAATTTGTCCTAACTTAACACATCCTCTGTTTACTAGAATGCTTGAATTTTCCCTATAATAAAGCAAACAAATAGATCAAAGTCAGTGTCACTAAGGAATAGCTCAGGTACCAGTGGAGGCTCAGGGCATCTCCATTTATTATGCAAATGAACTATTATTGACCACTAGCCATCCTTGCTGATACCAGCTTTTGGTTCATGCTGTGAATAGGTGCCTCTAAGCCCTATTCAATATACAATATCAAGTTCTCTGTGATACTCACCATAGCAATTGCAAAGACTATGTGTGATTATCCCCCTTGGTTTTGAGATATCAGAGAAAGAAATCTTTGAAGACTGCTCAGCAAGTTCTTACACTACAACACTGTGTTCTTTGTGCTCTGTCTTTCCTGTATTATGTGATGAGAATCAATAACGTAGCTCTGTGGACAGCAGGTGGAGGAATACAACACTTTTATGTGTTTAAGGCAGACAACCGTTATTGACTGAGAAAATAATGTCTAGGTAACTTGTTGAAAATAAAAGAAACACAGGCGGGGGTGTGTGGACTTTGTGTTATTCTCATGCTAGAAGCTCCTATTTTGTTGCTAGATACAGGCAATTCATCTATGTGTTGTCTGTCTCTCTTGTTTGTTTGAACTCCATTTTCTTTTATGTCTCTTGTATAATCTTAACCAAAAAAAATGGGACTTCTCAATGTCTTATGACAGTGGCTTTCATCTTTTCCCCCATATGGTACTAGCTCTCCATTATGTGTGTTGTGAAAGCTTGCAAATGCTGGGTGTTTACAGACTTGCTACACATTAGCTCATCTTTTAAGTGTCTTCCAAAATTCAGGGTCTACATTTGACTAGACTTTTTTTTTAATCATTTTACAGATATGATTTTATTCAATGTAGCTGTCCAGTTCAATTCACTGATTTAACTGGTGCATATGTCCTTAACTGGAGGAGGATGTTGAGTTGGCCTATGAAGCAACAAGCCACAGTGTCTATTCACTATAAAAGAAAGAGATGGGAGAATGAATTGATTTATGGCCAACTTGTAGTTCCCACAATTCCCTAGCATTGAACCAGGGCAGTTAAAGCAGTCTCAAACTGGATTATTTCTGCAGTGTGTTTAGGACCTCAGTCTGAGAGGAAGTGACTGTCCAAACCACCCAGTGACGTTCATGCTTCAATAGATAGTTGAACCGGAAGCTCCAAAATATTCTAACCATTGCATCAGAGATTCAATAAAAATTAATAAACCAACAGACTAGAACACAGAACAATGGATGCAAGCTACAGGAAAAGAGATTCTAGCTCAACATTAGGAGGAACTTCCTGACAGTAAGAGCTATTTGACAATGGAATGCACTCCCTCAGAGTGTGGTGGAGTCTCTTTCTTTGGAAGTCTTTAAGCAGAGGCTGGATGACCATCTGTCAGAGATGCTTTGACTGTGAGTTCCTGCATGAAAGGGGGTTGGACTAGATGGCCCTTGTGGTTTCTTCCAGTTCTATGATTCTATGAACATTTAAGTAAGTTCCATTTATTCAACAAATCTACTCTGGCTGAGAGTAGCAATTGGATTTAAGCCATATTTTGCCACATTAACTAATTTTATGAAGCTTTTTGAATATTAATTGATACACTACCCTTTTAAATAAACTTCCTTCCACCCTCATGGCTGTAGTGGCTTCTTAATTCTGACAGCTAACCAAGGGGTGAAATAGATGGGTGGAAGGGGCAGCTTGAAGCCGCCCCTTCCGAAGATGGATTGGGGCCATGGCAACCACAGACCACGGCCCCAATCTGCCTTGAAGCAACCTGAAAAAAGAGTGGCAAAGAGCCGTTCCTTTTTGGGCAGAAAAATGCTGGCTTTGCCACCTGCACCACAGCTGGAAACCAGCTTCATGATGCTCTGGTGGCATGTGGCATGTACATGCTTCACTGCCAGAGTGTCATGAAGCCACCCCTGTGTGATTGGCTGTTCAGCTTCTGTGCAGCTTGGGAGCATGCAACATGTAAATGCCGCATTCCCAAGCTGGCTGGAAGGTGGCTTAACTGGCCAATCTGTTCCGGCCCCAAATGACCGTAACTAGAGGGCAGCTTCTAGGCCTTACCTTGTTCTGTGCTCTGGACAAGAAGGTACTCATCCTTACTTGCAGCTTCTTGCTTTTCCATACCACACAAAAAGAACAAAAAGAAATTGTCAGTCTGATCTGTTCCTACTTGTTCTCTCTGGCATTATCTGCTTTTATTCACAGATAGCAGGAGGAAGAGAAAGTCATCACCCGGGAAAATAAATTAAATATATATACTTCAGGAGAAAGTGTTGTGAAATGTGGAACATTTTTCTTAGATTTAATTCAGTAGGCTGTTTCACACCTGACACAACAGGAGGCTATATTGGTCAGGAGCAGATATTAATTTAGCAATTGAAAGGCCACCCACCTAGCTCTGTCTTCCAGTGTGCTCCAAATGTACTCATTTAAATTAGTGAGGGGATTTGAAGATTGCAGCTGCAGCAATCAATGTTATTGATGAGCTTCTTTCTACAAGATGAGATGGTAACTGGCAAAAAAAAAACCTCAACAAGACTGTTTCACATTGGAATTTTGCTGAAGATAAGCCTCAAAGCTAAAACAAGTCTTGTTTATCTGTCAAACGTGTGATGCCACAGCTGCTGTCTATGTTTAAAACTGGTTTACCAATTTAAGGAAGGAAACAAAATGGTTGATCAAATTGCTGTTTCTCTTGTTACTGGATTTTTCTGCACAATTCTACCAGTATGGCAGGGGGTTGGACTGGATGGCCCGTGCGGTCTCTTCCAACTCTCTGATTCTATGATTCTATGATTCTGTGAATATTGCTGTTGTTGTTGTGTGCCTTCAAGTTGCTTCCAACTTATGGTGATCCTAAGGCAAACCTATTACAGGGTTTTCTTGGCAAATTTCTTCAGGGAGGGTTTGCAATTACCATTCTCTGAGACTGAGAGAGTGTGACTTACCCAGGGTCATCCAGTGGGTTTCATGGCCAAGTGGGGATTTGTACCTTGTTCTCCAGAGTCATAGCCCAACACTCATATCACTAGATCACACTGCCACTCTCTATCCATCCAATGGGCCTTTCATGCCCCTGTGTTTTTTATAATTAGAACAAGATATGGCATATTTTAAGTTTTCAGTGACTTTCTGTCCTGTCAATAGGGATGAATGAAAATCCACTGACTTCTCAAATTTGTACAAGCTTGCCCAATTTACAGCTGCAACACATGAATGCTAAGCCCAAAAAATATCTATACAATTACAAATCTCGCAATGCAATTTGTGCAAGAAAAAATGTCAGTGATGTATTTAAGTCTTTTACTCCAAGTCGCAAGTCAAGTCTCAAGTCAGGTCTTTTCATGTCAGGTCTTGAGTCAAGGGGGTAAGATCTACTCAGCAGCTTATCCCTGCTGCATATTGGAGAAGCCTTCTAAAGCTCAACATCTAGCAGGTCTGTAAACCATAGAAACAAGACTAGTTTTCAAGCTATTTTAACATACGGAAGACCTCAGGGAAAGGAAGCGGGTTCTGAAACGACTAGAGCGGGACTGGCGAAGACACCAGCACTTAGCCGACAAGGCACTCCTGGACTCTCATTTGGAGGCCTACGGAGTGGCAATAAGTGCAGCTAAGAATTCGTTCTATGCTGCACGTATTGCGTCCGCGGAGTCGCATCTGGCAGAGCTGTTCAGGGTAGTGAGGGAGCTTACCCAGTTGCCCTCCTCCCTGAACTCTATTTTGGAACCATCCAAGGCCTGCTGTGACGAGTTTAACAACTTCTTCGCAGATAAAACCTCTCGGATAAGGGCTGATCTCGACACTAGTATTTCTTCAGGATCCAGAGTAGAGGTCCCCAGAGCCTCCGTGGACTCGATTGTACTGGATCATTTTGAGTCTGTGAGTACCGAGGAAGTGGACAAGATCCTTCGAAGTGTTAGGAAGACAACGTGCTCTCTCGATCCCTGTCCCTCTTGGCTAGCAGCTCAGGGGGAGTCGGTTGTAACTGTTATGTTGTGCCGCATAATTAATTCATCTTTTAGGGAAGGGCGTTTTCCATCCAGCTTGAACTTGGCCATTGTAAAATCGCTGTTAAAAAAGCCCTCCCTAGACCCCCTGATTCGAAGTAATTATCGGCCTGTTTCCCTGCTGCCTTTTTTGGGGAAGGTGATCGAGAGGGCAGTTGCCTTTCAACTTCAATCGGTCTTGGATGAAACAGATTTTCTAGACCCATTTCAAACTGGCTTCCGGGTGGGCTATGGAGTTGAGACTGCCATGGTCGCCCTGGTCGATGATCTCCGTCTGGGCATGGACAGGGGTACCGTGTCCCTGTTAGTGCTCTTAGACATCTCAGCGGCTTTCGATACCATTGACCATGGTATCCTTCTGGAACGCCTGAGGGAGTTAGGTATTGGGGGCACTGCGCTCCAGTGGTTCCTTTCCTACCTCTCAGGCAGATTCCAGATGGTGCAGCTGGGGGACGTGTGCTCCGATAAGAGGGCACTTACATCTGGTGTCCCTCAAGGAGCCATTCTGTCCCTCATGCTATTCAACATTTACATGAAACCGCTGGGAGAGATTATCCGGAGACACGGGGCGCAGTGTTATCAGTACGCTGATAACACCCAAATATGTTTCTCTGTGTCTCCGACTGATGTAGTGACCAGGGATGGCATCTCTCCTCTAGACGCCTGTCTGGAGTCAGTAATGGGCTGGATGAGGGAAAACAGACTCAGCTTGAATCCAGAGAAAACGGAAGTACTCATGATAGGTTCCCTGGGCCCAGGGATGGAGATTTGTCCACCTGTCCTGAATGGGGTCACGCTTCCCCTAAAGGACTCAGTTGGCAGTCTGGGGATGCTTCTGGACTCGTCGCTCCACCTTACATCTCAGGTGGATGCGAAGCTGTTATCAGCTTCAGCTGATATGCCAGCTGCGACCCTACCTGGGCTGGGGGGACCTTGAAACGGTGGTACATGCTCTGGTGACCTCTCGGTCGGATTTCTGTAATGCGCTCTACATGGGGCAACCCTTGTACCAAACCCGGAAGCTTCAATTGGTGCAGAATATGGCAGCGAGGTTGGTCACTGGATGTTCCAGGACCAGCCATATAACGCCTGTCTTATACGATCTGCATTGGCTGCCCATTCACTTCCGAGCCCAATACAAGGTGTTGGTTATTACTTATAAAGCCCTAAATGGCTTGGGCCCAGGGTACTTGAAGGACCGCCTCTCCCCATATAATCTGCCCCGCGCTCTCAGGTCGGCCGGGAAGCAACTCTTGAGGGTTCCTGACACGAGATATTCCGTGACTGCACAGAGGGTGTTTTCTAGCTCTGCCCCGCAGCTTTGGAACTCTCTTCCCGGTGAGCTCCGCTCGGTTACCTCCCTTGACCTGTTCAGAAAGAAGTTAAAAACTTTCCTCTTCCAACAGGCTTTCCCCCAGATGTTATGAGATTTGCTCTCTCCCCATTGCACCAGCACTTTATGCTAGTTTGTTCGGTTTTATCTTGTAAATTTTTACTCCGTTTTTAATTAATCTGATGTATTGTTGTGGTTTTTATATGAATACTGTTTGTAAATTGTACATTGTGTAGTACTCTGTTGTAACCCGCCTTCATCTCCCAGGAAAAGTGGGCTATAAATAAACAGTTTATTTATTATTTATTTATTTAACATGCAACAGAATTCTCCTCTTAGCCTGTACCACTGCCTTGTCTTTAAATGTCTCAGCTGGAAACTTGTGTTCTGCTCATCAATGTTATTTTATTTACAGAAAAAGGTTTTCCATGCAGAAAAGAAGGTTCCTGAGCAGAAATATTAGCTTCTGTACAGAAAATGGTGTTTTCTTTGCAAAAACAAAACAAAAACCAGCATGCATTTCTTTTTACACAGAGTAAGCCCCAAACTGAGAAGAATCTCCTTAGGTTTCTGCAACACTAGAGAAGTCTGATTTTTGACCACTGTATAGATATTTTCAAATATTATTTCCAGAGGTCCATGTACTGAGCCTTCTATAAAATGAGTGACTTCTCATTCTCTCTCCCCCATACCCCTTTATTTCCTTTAACTATTATATAACCTATATATGACTGTCCTTCAGAACCTTTTGAGTCGCCAGGTTTGAATTTTCCACTCTCTTTTCCCACTATGGATCACACCACATCCTCTTGTTTTATTAATTATTAATTCAAATTTTATTGCTTTTGACCAAAGGTCATTGCACAGCACAACAATATAACAATACATATAACAATACACTGGTGCCTTGGGATACGAAATGATCGGGTTACGAAATTTCCGGGATACGAAAAAGTTGGATTGGCAAAAACTGTTTCGGGTTACGAAATATTTTTCGGGTTACGAAATTCATTTCGGCGCGAAATTCAAATGCTGCAAAGTGCAGCTATAGGCTTTCCAGTGCTAACAGAAAGCCTTTTCGGGTTACGAAATTTTCGGGTTACGAAAGGAATGGCGGAACGAATTAATTTCGTAACCCGAGGCACCAGTGTATAACAGTATAAAAATACATGTAAATTATATCTAAAATGCGGGTATCTCGTATCTGGTACAGAATTTCTAGACAAACGAACAACAATTGTCATTATGCATTAAAAATTTTGTCAAATATCGTCTTGTTAAAACCAGAAGTGTTGAAAATCCATTTGCAGTTTTTAAATACCTATTAACACCCCTTTCCCCACACATCCCCCATACATATTGTCGTTGTTGTCATCATCGTCATTGTTGTATGCCTTCAAGTCATTTATAACTTATGGTGACTCTAAGGTGAAACTATCATGGAGTTTTCTTGGCAAAATTCTTGCCACACACATCTCCGCACCTTTCAACAAAACAGGGCATATATGACCTATGCACATTGGTTTATAGGAGGCATACATTTCCTGGTTTATGATTCTCCATGTTTTAACTCAAAACATCTTCTGGGGACAGCAAAAGCAATGGGGGCTGCATGGTGCCAAGCCTTCTTCTACACAGCATTCCTTTTATAGCAGCCTCCCAGATTTGTTTAGAGGACATGGAAGAGGTTGAGCCAATTTATTCAGCTGGAATGAGGAAAGAGCTAAGTTGGTGTGTGGTAGATGTCTGGACTGTATCACTTAAGCCTTCAGGTATGCGGGTATAGGTAATTATTTTCTATTATATTTTCTATTAATTTTTAATACAAACAATCTAACTCAAAGCTAAATGATCAGCATTCAGGGAAGAGGAAAAAGAAAAAGAAGAAAAAAGAGAAACACAGAAAAAAGAAAGACAAAAATCCAAATGAATATATAGTATACCTAAAATTAACTAAGACTGAAACACCATAATGAAACACTAATTAATAACAATAAATAATACCAAAATGGTGTAGTTTGGGAGTAGGACTTGGACTCTGGATATCGCAGTTCAATTCCCTGCTCAGCCATGGAAATACACTGGGTGACCTTGGGCAAGTCACACACTCCCAACCCTAGAAAACCCCATGATAGAGTCAGATAGAATTGGAAATGCCTTGAAGGCACACAGCAGCAGTAGCAGCAACAACAACAACTACAACAACAACAAAATACTAAGTAAAACACCAAAGAACCCTTACACACACACCCCAACATTGTTAATTCTAATAAAAAAGAAAACACAAAGAAAGGAGAAACATTTGATTCTACACTTGCAGATCAACCTAAATTAGATTTACTCAAGTTACTACAAACCAGAAATTATTACCTTGTTAGATTTCCTACTACTCAAAAAGTCCGTGAATGGTTTCCAATCTTTCAAAAGGTCTTCAATTTGTTTATCTTTTAAAATCTACATTAATTTAGCAATTTGGACAAACTCTGCCATCTTAACAACTGATTTTTTTCCCATTGTGGGTGCTTCTGTTTGTTTCCACGTTTGGGCAAACAATGTTCTTGCAGTTGTTAGCATGTACCAAATGAACAGTTCATATTTACTATTAAATTCTTTATCAATAATGCCCAGCAAAAACATTTCTGGTGATACTGCAAAGTCTGCCTTTAAAAATTTTCAAATTAACATATAAATCTTAGTCCAATAACTTTTCACTTTCTTACAAGTACACTCCATATGAAAAAATCTTTCCTTATTCTGACAACCTTAGCATTGATTTGAAACATTCATAAATATTTTTGACAGCTTATTTGGAGTTAGGTACGATCTACAGTCTGCCCTTCGTATCTGCGGGGGATCTAGTCTAGAAAGCGCAGGTAAAGAAAAACGCAGGAGGTGGTGTGAGTTCGGCTGCTAATCTCGGTGCTTACATGTGCCCCCATTGAAAGCAACAGGGCTTGCTGTACACAGATGATTAAATCTGCGGATAGCAAGCCCTTGGATACTGAGGGCCCGCTGTACACAGTGGACCCTTGTTATATGCTGGGGTTTGGTTCTAAAATCCCCCGTGTATAACAAAATCCATGTATGGTCAAGTCCCATTAAATATAATGACATAGCAAAATGGTGTCCCTTATAAAAAAATGGAAAATCAAGGTTTGATATTTGAAGTTAATACTTTTTTGGAACATTTTCAAACTGTGGATGCTTGAATCCGTGTATAAAAAATCCGTGTATAAGAAGGACATACTGTATATCATTTTATACATGATTTATTTAAACTACTGCACACAGTAAATTTTAGATCTTTGGTCCACATTCTTCTCCTTATCTCCATTATGTACATTATGCCCAAACTTTTGGGCCCACCTTATTATGTAATCTTTTATAGGTTCATCTTCTGTCTATGATTTCAAAAGACATTTATACACTTATTAAATTGATTACAATCCCTATACAATTCTACGTAAAACTCTTTTTCCCTAGCCTCTTTGGACAGATCTCTCTTATCTTGGTTAAATCTTTCTTTTTCCTTCAACTAAGGAAACCAGTTAAGATCTATGCCCCTCACATTAAAAAGCATCTCTCTTGATTTAAGCTCCCAGCTAGCTTGTTCCAAATACAAAACAGCACAATAAAACTATCATGTCTGATTTTTAACTCCTTCTTTACTGAAAAAGGCTTCCATTGGTGAGGGGGTTAATATTATCTTAGGAGGAAAATTGCTTGTATGTATACCAAACTCACAGAAACATTGAAACACACATTGTATCAAAAAGATTTGATACAATGATTTTAAATCTGGTATGTACCTTGATTTTACCATACCAAACAAACCATGCCACCCAATATCATGATCTTCACGTTCCAAAAGCCTCTCATCTCTAAGCAAAATCCATTCTTTAAGCCACACAAAACAACAGGCCTCATATTGACTGAGTATTCCTTATCTGGAATTCCAAAATCTAAAGTATTCAAAAATCCAAAATTGTCCATATAGACAGCTTAGATAGTGACACCTTTCTTTCATGATATTTCATTGTACACAAACTTTGTTTCCTTCACAAAATTGTGAAAAATATAATGTGTAAAATTACCTTCAGCCGATGCGTATTAGGCGTATATAAAACACAAATGAATTTCATGTTTGGATTTGCATCTCATCTCCAAGATATCTCATTATGTATATGCAAATATTCCAAAATTCAAAGAAATTCAAAATCCAGAACATTTCTGGTCTCAAGCATTTTAGATAAGGGAGACTCAACCTGTAATACAATTTAATATTAGCATCATACAATGCTTTACATTTTATTCTGGGTTGGCGTGGGCCATAGTTTTGAATGTTTTCCCATATAAAAGACTGCCTGCAGAATAGTCAGATCAGGAAGCAAGGACAGATATTCAAAACAGGGAATTTTTAAAAGGTTGTTGTAGTTTTTAATGCTACAGTTTCATTCTACACCTGATAGGTTTGTCTTCAGATCGTATAAATCTTTTGCCTTTTACTGAAGATTTCCCTTCCCCCATAGACAGAATTTTACAAGAATTCTAGGGGATGACATCTATTTGTAATTCTCCAGTGTCTTTCAACCTCTTCTTCCATCTTCTTGCTTGCCAGAGAAAATCCATTAAGGAGAGGGAGAGAGAGGAACTTCTGTACAATGTCTTTTGATTGGTTCCCTAGGAACCATATTTCTACAAGCATCACTATTCTGATTTATCAGGAATTTCAGACTAGCCTATCAAAAGCAAAAGTTCATTATATTTGGGAAGAGGTAGAAAAAGCCAGATGAGTGCCTCCTACAATAAGCTATTAGCATATTTGAAAGCTTCCAAATAAATTCAAAACACAAAACACTGGCTGCTGAGAATCTGTTCTCCTTTAATTAACCTTCTGACCTGGATTTGCATTCCTTCTGCATATACTGCTAAATACAAGAGATAGCGTCCTGGGAACACTGTTTTGCCGGGTTTTTATGAAAGTGTCATTAAAGGTTTAAAAAGAAAGGCTGTTCTTTCTGATTTACCAGGGCG
Organism: Sceloporus undulatus; assembly: GCF_019175285.1. Taxonomy (NCBI): domain Eukaryota; kingdom Metazoa; phylum Chordata; class Lepidosauria; order Squamata; family Phrynosomatidae; genus Sceloporus; species Sceloporus undulatus. Next base: position 88,664,118 of record NC_056524.1, on the reverse strand, counting down.
TTTTTCAATTATTTATAAACCAAGCAGCTATCTTCTCAAAAGGGAAGGGGGGAACCAGAAAACATGTGTGTGTGTGTGTGTGTGTGTGTGTTTAAATGGGATGCTGAAGACAGGTGTGTAATTGCTGAAGTTGGCCTCTTAAGTGTTATTTAGTTCTATAACAGGGTTGGAGTACGGGTGATCCTCCAGATGTTATTGGACTGCAACTCCCATCATCTCTCACCACTGGCTAAGAAGTTGCAGCTCAGTCTGAAGAGCCATATATTCCCAAGCATATAATAACTGAATCATTTGCATAAATAAGTTGTTTTAGGAGAGTTCTAGACAATCAGTGCAGATCTATAGTTTAATATTCTGCTCCTGCAGATCATCATGGCAGATGTAGTTTGAGTTAGTCTTGGGAATGTCAACCATTCTTAGTGAATGACACTTCCCAGGATGATCTTGTGAGGAAGCTGTTGTATATTATGTTAAATGGAACTGAAGTTAAGGACAATAGATTCCCTTAGAAAAACTATTTCTAACCAAACAGTCTCATTTCCATTTTTCATTTTCATTCTCAGTAGGGGTCTGTTCAGAAGCCCTACATGCTGCTACAGTACATGTTTTCCCCCCCTTATAACGTAAATGTGTGGCAGCAGAACTTTTATTCCTAACTTAAAACATGTGTAAGTTGTAGTAGTTGTATTAGTAGTGAGAGTGGTAGTGGTGGTGGTGGTAGTAGCTACTGCTGCTGCAGGTAGCAAACAGACTGGCATTCTGTTGAGAAGTGACACTGTCGTAAATTGACTTACAATTACAATTCTGCCGTTCTACAATATTCATATTCTCAGAAGAAGAACAAAGATGTAGGTATTCAGTGGTTATGAAACTGTGGGGTGGAACCCCCAGGGGGCACAAGAGTTACTCCAGAGGGGCATAAGACTTGGAGGCCTTGATCCCCCCTCTCCTACTCTTCCCAAACCTTTTCTATCCTGGAGGGGAAGGAGTAAGGAGGGTGCTTGGGGCCTCTGCCTTGGGGATGAGGAGGAAAGTTATTTCCATATAAAATATTAAAATATAAATATACATAAATGTGTGAACGAAAATACACACACTAAACACCATTCTGCAGTGGAACAGTATACAACATGTTCAGTGCCCCAATGAGCATCATCACAATTCAGCAGAAGGGTTGTGTGTCATGTCAGAGTTGTAGTTATATCATTGTAAAGTTAGGCATCATTGCCTCTGATGCAGGATCTTGGCCCTTGTGTTGAATTTATTTTCAAAAGAGCCCTGTGAGATTGGTTGGACTGAATATTGATGATTTTCCCAAAGCACTTAGTGAATTTAACAGCTGAATGGGGACTTGATCTAAGCCCAACATTCTATCCATTAGACAGCAGTGCCGCTCAGTATGAAAAAGGTACAGTTAGATAACTCTTGTGTAGTCTTTTACCAGTAGTGTAATGTTATGGCCAATGGCATTTTATAAAGCAGCATTATGAACACAGTGTATAAAGGCAAGGGCATAACTGGACTGTGGCAAGGGGTAACTGATTATCTTATTTCTGTCTCTCATCCTCTAGGAGGAAGATGGTGCCCGTGACAGCCGGTTCAATTTTGGTGGCTATGGGATGGGTCATTGTCTACAGGTGAAAGATGGTGCTGCAGTCAAAGCTCCAGCTCCCAATCCTCCCCCTCCTCCTCCTCCACCACCACTACCACCAAAGGATTCAGAATCTATCAAAAAGAAGTTTGTTGACCGTGCCAAAAGGATTGATACAATATCCCGAGCTGCATTCCCGCTTGCCTTTCTCATCTTCAATATATTTTACTGGATTACATACAAAATTATACGTCATGAGGATATTCACAAAAAGTAAACCATTCTTTGTGAGCTGGGACCCTTCTAGCCAAAGTGAATCACTTGTAAATAGAGAGTGAAATGTCTTTTTCTGTCATTGGGACAGAGGGTTTGTTGTCTTGTGATTCTAAAGAGGGCCTGGGGTGGGGTTGAAGAAAACAAAAAGAAAAGTGTTGGTAATAGTTGCACCATACAAGATGCTGTGGAATCACAAAATGAGGCTGTTCTTACATATTTGTGGCATGGTTCTTTCAGACTCTTGCCAAGATCAAACAAAGCTAAACAGGGACAATTTTTTCTCCCCCAAAGTCCATGTTTCTTCCCCCCACCCCCAGCTGTATTTAAGAAACACTTAGCATCTACAATGGGGACTGTCTGTAATGGCCACACTGCTATGAGTTTTAAGAGGACCAAACTTTTTCAGGGTAATGCTGCCTTTCTATATGAAACAAGCCTACTAAACTACACTCCATTAATGTCTGTAGTTAGTGGTTTGCCCAGAAGTCCCTTTGTGGATTGTAAATTATTTCTACTAACAGGGGATAGGGAAAGATTTATACTTTAATATCCTTGTTTGTGTGCATTTTAATATTCTTGCTTTCCTAGAACTGTAACTATTGAGGTCCAACTTGTGTAGAGTGTGGTTAATTTGATTGCTTCCACTTGTAGAACCAACATGTGAAACAGCTCATTTTAAACCTTTGTTATAAGTAAAGATGGCCAGATGACAAAGAGGACAGCATGGCTGTCACTTGCATAGTTGTGTAAAAGAGAATTTCTGCTGCAATTTCCTTTTTTAAATAACTGCAAAATGCAAAGCCAACCTGGGGCATTGTCCAAGTTTTAAAGATGTCACTGCTTTCATTTCATATATACAGGTGACAAGGAGCAGTTTTTGAGTTTCTCTTGAATACTGGTGACTGGGGCATTGTCCTCCATCATATCTGAAGATAACCAGCTAATGTAAGGGGTGCAAAGCAGGCTGCAAGGCACATGGCAGTCTTATTAAATGTTTTTTCTGCCGCCTCTCCACATCTGCCATCTATTGCATTGGCTTCACTGTAATGGTGAAGCCAGTTGTGATTAAACAGCCCTGTCCTCCTTTGCATCTGGCCAGCCTAGTTCTGAGAGAGTGCACTTAATTTCATTTCAATTTTGCCTGTTTTTTTTTAATGAACTACATGCAACATAAGGTGCCAAATTGTAATTTACCTATTGTATTACCCTGTAATGCACTATCGATTAAGAACTTTGTCTTCTGGCAGAGCTCAGTTTAGCATTGACTTTCCATTACTGCTCTCATTGTAGCTGCAAGTTAATAGCTCTGTAGGTAAATATGACTTGTTTACAGACCTCTAATTTATATCTTTACTAAAAAAACAAAAAAGTGGCTATCATTTTAAATATCACTGACTAACTGACAAGTTTTAAAACTGTACTGTGATTTTCATAACCTGTTAGCCTTTTGGTGCCAGAGCTATGTGGTCCAACCCCTTGCTATGTGTTTTAAAGTAGAAATAAAAAGAATTAAACCCCAACAAAAAATCAGCTAATTTTGCTTATACAGGGGTGGGAGTGATAACGTGTAATACTGAAAATCAAAATGAACAGTAGAATTTTACACCTGCTGTAAAAGGTTTTCTTACAAAAAAGTAACTGTTCCATTTCAATAAAGCTAAGTGTATAATTCATTTTTTGCACATCTTCCTTTCATTGCTGCTAGTTCTCATTGCATGAAGAGATGGCAAACTGAACCACCAGAAAAATATTACAGAATACTAAACAGGATGTATAAGAAGTCTCTCACTACTATCTCCCATTATAGATTAAATAAAATATACTAGATTGGGAAATGGTCATGCTGATTGAAGGAGTCTTGTTACAAGAAAGGGATTTTCCCAAGCTCTGCATTAAAAATTAACAAAAGTCCTGGGAATCATAGTTGTTAAAAAATATTTCTTGAAAGAAAGAGCCCTTAAGATTTTCTGCTATTTACCTAAAACAGATCAGTAAAGTTTCCATTTGCGTTTATCTTCTGCTTATCCCTTAACTTTTGGTAAATTTTCTATATTAATTTCCATATTCCACTGAATAAAGGGTTAATTAGTCCACCAGTTTGCCTAGATCTGCTGTGCCTTCTCACTCTTCCTGCCTATTTGTTTGTTCTGTTGGGGAAAGTGAGATAGCAGAATATCTCCCAAGCAAAATAATTAAATTTGCCGAACAGAAGATGAGCAGCCATCACCCCACAAACACAGGCTCTGGCAGAAGAAGAAAGAAGTGGGATTAGTCTTCTTGTAAAAATATGTATGAAGTAGCTTTATTACATATACTAAAGGTTATATGACATCTCACAGTGAGAGGAGCTGTAACATGCTCTTTAAACAGGGCAGAGAGGAAGAACTGCACACTCAAAAAAAAAATCTGAAGTTAACTGCAGATTAACAATGATTCGGGGGGAGAGTGGTGATGGTAAGACTAACAAACAGGCGACAAGATGAATACATGCAAACTCTTTAAACAGACACATTAGCACTCTAACACACACAGCCTCAGGTCCAAAGGTAATGAACTTCTGCCCTTTTACTTGCCCGTTGTTCTCTCTGGTGAACCATCCACAATGGCAGTGAGAAGGTTGAAGGTCTACTGGGAGCATGAGGACTACATGGCCAAGGGTACTCAAACTTTGGAATAAGCACTAATAGTAACCATTGTTTTTTAAAAAAATACTCCTGTTCACTAGACAGACAACTGTAGTTTCAGGGGAATGAGATTGACTATGTTGTGCCTGGAGCATACCAGTTGTGCTTTAAATTTGCCTAGACCTGGTGTAGCAGCAGAAAAGGGAAATGGGAAAGATAAATGGGCTCATCTGAGACACTGAAACAGAAAAACCGCACTTCAGACAACTGACCTGAACAAGGTAACTCTTTCAGTGTTGCACTTTCTCTTCATCAGAAACTGGGAATAGTCAAAGAAATGCTAACAGCAAAGTTAGTGTACTTTTCTCTGGGGAATATGAAGATCCTCTCAATGAAAAACTTCTGAGGTGAACATTGAACTAGATTATCTGAAATCAAATTGAAGCAGTTGTAGAGACCGCTACCCTAAATACTGAATGACTTCTCTGAACCATAGGACACCCACAGAAAACCAAAGGAAGATGAGCTGATTTTAAAGATCTCTCTTTATGCATTAAAACAATCCTCTTTCCTCTCTCTGAAATGCTACATAAGATGGCCAGATGCCACAGAGGACAGAGCTTCTGTCTACTTCAATAGTTGTAGAGAGGAGAGGATTTCAGCATGCATGGCTTGTAAAACCATTGTCACCTATTAAAATGACCTCTTCTGGTAAGAATAAAAAGATTATTCGTAATTGTTTTCAGGCAAAAAAAAAACAAACAGATTTTCTGATATGTGTAAATCGCACATTCATTATTAAATATTTCACATGACATCGTGATTAAAGTAGTTATCACTGGAATATCCCATGGAAATCACAGACTTGCACACATTTGCAATAAAGGTTTTCACACGATGTCATGATAAAAAGCACTTAAAGCATCATTAACCCAGGAATAACCAGCAATAAACAGCAACAGCTGTTGAATGATTTGTTGCTGTTTATTGCCTGGTTATTACCTGATTATTGCTAGGATAATCACCGCTGTGTGTGAAAATCTTAATTGTGCTTTAATAATAATTGTGTGATTTTCACGGGACAAGCCCATTTAAATTTCCAATTTCCCCCCGTGTGATAAACTCCATAGTTGGGAATGCCAGAATAATAGGCCATTGAGAGATTTGTGGAATATTCTCCCAGTATTCAAACATTTTGAACACAGAGAAGGGATTATTCTGCAGGAAAGCAGAGCCATTCTTCTGCAAAATTTTGGGATGTTTGGATGCAGGGAGAATACTGTGTGGAAAGTTTTGTTTAATCCCACAGTGGGGGAAAGAAAACAACCAGTCCAAGTGTTCATCTTCACATAGAAGAACAAAATAGTCAAAGATTTGCTTCTTTATCTTTTTCACTATTGCAGGGGAAAGAACAGAGCTTAGAGAGTTCCTGTGTTATTAATCACTGTTAGTGTTTCAAGGCTTCCAAAGGTATTAAAAGTATGTTTTGGTTTCAAATTTCTTAAAATAACACATTATATTTGGGGTGTATGAAAGTGCCTTCAATTCACCTGTTGACTTATGGTACCCCATGATTTTCATAGGGTTTTCTGAGGCAGAGAATACTCAGAGGTAGTTTTGCCAGTTCCTTTGTCTAAAATATGGCCTACGCACTTGGTATTTGTTGGTGGTCTCACATCCAAATTCTAATCAGGGCTGGACCTACTTAGCTTCCAAGATCAGAGGGGATTTGGTGCCTTTAGGGTATTTCAAAGAGCACTTTGGTACTTTCTAGAAATGTCTGAACGCTGGAAGCTGCTAGTCTGTGTTAGAAAGCATACTCTTTCCCTGTCCACCTTGTCACTTCAGTACCCAGAACCATGGAACTAGAATGGAAGGAACAGGAGTTGAGCTTCTCCTAAAGTTAGCCTGTGGGGCTGAGCCTTCCATTGACCAAGCACTAAGGATCAGCTCTTCTGTAGTTGGGCCCTGTGAGAAACTACCAATCAGAAGCATCCAAGTTGTTCAACACCTCTGCATTTGCTTAATATGGTCTTCTAGGTTTTTTTTTCTCCTTTCCTTGCTATATTAATGTTATGCCTTCAACAATTTTATAACATTTCTTGTATTATTATATGATTGTCTTCGATGTAATCACACTGTTAGCTGCTTGCTGGTGGTTGGTATTATTATTATTAGTCAGTAGTTTTTGTACTTTTACTGTTCTGTAATGAACCGGCATGATGTATTATTCTGAACATTGGACTACGAATCTGGAGACCAGAGTTCAAATCCTTGCTCAGCCATGGAACCCCACTGGGTGACCTATAGAAAGTTACACTTTCTCAGCTTTAGAAGATGAAAATGAGAAACCCCTCTGAAGAAACTTGACAAGAAAACCCTGTGATAGGTTTGCCATAGGGTCACTATAAGTAGGACAGGCAAACGACAATAACAAAAATGCTGTACATGTGCACAAAATTCATAATGACCTGCCCAACTTGAGCCATATGATATTCTTCTTCCACTGTTTGGATGAGGCTAAATCCTGTAATATAAAAGGAACTAAACCATTGGTTAAACAGCAAACAGAATGGCGTTATCTCTTGTTAAGTTACATTTATCATTGTCATCATACTTCATTTTTCTTCCTAAGAGCTCTAACAATCTACATAAACAAAACACAGTTAAAATCACAAAGTACACATGTCTAAAATGACAAATGACTCTGAGCCACAAAACAGCAATACAAAACCGCAGCAGACAAAAGGCAACTAAACATTTGCCTGTTCCCCCAAAGTCTGTGTAAAGAGATTTTTTGACTGATAGATAAAGGTATTGAGGGAGAACAGTTTCACTGAAGGGAGTTCCATAACCAGTAATGTAGTGTAGTTATGCTCTTGTTATTGCAAACAGAAATTAATTTCAGCAACTAATTATTTATAACTAGTTTCTTCCTGGCTCTGAGCAGGAGCTTTGTCCTCTTTTGCATCTTGCTACACTAAATAGAAAGGAAAAACAGCATGGATGGCTATCCAGTTATTTTTCTGTGGTTTGTTTTGCTTTGGTGAATGGCAGAAAGTCACATACAATTTTGGCTGAATGGCTGGATGCTGTGCTCGGACCCAATAAGGTTGTAAATCCACAGATGCCTTTGATACATGATTTGCAAAACTGAGCCAAAGGCATGTGTAGGTGTGTGCTTTCCAAGGAGATTCTGAAAAGAAATTTGTCCTTGGCTAGTTCTTGGAAATGGCATTCAAAGGGATTTTTTTTTCTTTTTTGCGCTTTTTGCAAAGGAATCATTGTATAATTGCATTGCCTTAGATCAAAGTGCTGTGGAAAGGTGTAGGATGGGGATCAAGCAAATGCACACACCCTATTTTCCTCCCACTCATAAAGAGGCATTGTTAGCCAGAGCTGTTGCCTTTTGCAGCCTGAATTGGTTTCGGTGAGATTGTTTCTACCCTTAATCATGAAGCAGGTCAGGTTTCTGAAAGAGAAACCTTGAGGTGGATCACACCCACAAAGCATTTCACTTAAAGTCCCAGGCACAGCTGTCAAGCAATCCATCTGAAGCCTTGTTCTTTTATGCCAATGGTGTCTTTGACAGGGCTGTATTTGATGTATTTGATGGCAACGTGTTAGCAAAGTTGGATTTCTTCCCATCACTTAAAAAACCAAACAGGGATTATGGACCCATTTCTGCTCATACCAGTAGTAATGGACCAAATCTTGAAAGTAACAGATTACAAATAACAAGTTGCTTGTAATTAACTCCTTTTGTCAATAACAAAGTAAACAAAATTTGGCTACCAGTCATGAAAAACACTAGATATTTTCTTTCAGATCCAGGATCTCTCTTTGTGAGGCTACAAGCCCCTTTTTTAGGAAAGAACCCTGAATTTCTCAAGAAATTTTGCTAATGCTTTTGCATTAGGAAAAATTTAGGTTAAGACTGTGAAATAATGAAGGATAATTTCACTCCTTTGTAACTATAACTTTCCTCTCACTTTGTTATTTTTATTAAGTAGGCTCCATTGACTTCAGTGGGACTTATTTCCCAGGAGTTTATCACACTGGAGGAATTTCTCTTAATTTCGAATGAAAAGAAAGTGGGGCCAGAATGCATTCACATGAATTTGCTAGTTCAGCGAATTCACGTGAATTTGAATTGCGTTTGAACTGACTTCCCATTGCCCAAAAATAGCTTCCCATTGCCTGAAATTGCGTGTGGTAGTCTATCATGCAATAACATTAAACCCCGTGATTGCGTTCATATTGCCATTGGATTATACTTCCAATTTCCCTCGTCTGATAACGTCCCCAGTGAGTATAGACTGCATACATATTCACTAGGAGAGGGAAGCAAAATATATTATGTCTTTTGCTTTTGCCGTTGTTCTCTAAATGTCAAGGCTTGCCTCCAGTAGAATTTTTTAAAAGAAATTATTTTAAACACTCTTATGATCCTTACTAAAGAAAAATAATTCTTAGTCTTTGAACAACTAGTTCTGAGACAGAACAAGGTTGCACTTTAAAAGTAGCAATTTAAATGCCATTTTCAAGTGCCTTTTAAAAGTTTGTGCATTGTTCTTAATTTTTTTGTTGTTGTTTATTTGTTAAAACATTTTATCCTGCCCTTTGTCTGAAGATCTCAGGGCAGCTTACAATAAAATCAATTTAAAACAATAAATAATTTTAAAAGACTAAAATATTAAAATATATTAGTATATCAATTTAAAAACAGACAATTTAAAACTGGTTAAAACATGTGTAGCCTGGATAAAATCAGTTTGGCTCAAAGCCTTGTTGTTATTGGTGGTGGTTGTGGCGGTATTGTTGTCTGTTATTCCTTGTCTGGAAAACTCTGGCGTTGTTATTTTCATATTTTCATATTATTTTGTGTACATATAGGTACTTCTTCCTCTGTCTCTAGCATTCAGCATCTACTTTTGATTGGGATGTAAAGGGTTACCTACCTTTCCAAGTACCACGTGATCAGAGATTATAACCACATGGGGATTCCCCAGTTTACAGTCCAGAAATCCAACATCTTTTTCTCACCTTATCGCCATTATAAGCTTGCCCATAACAATAATTCTCTGGACCATATATTAGATAAAACAGTGACAAGATTTAAAATTACAGTTTCATAACACAAAATTATAATGGAATAAAAAAAAAGTATAACCTAAATCCAATTGGTGGTAAAAACAACAATAGTTTTATTGAATCAATGGCCATATAGTAATTCACAAAATATTTAAATCTCATTTATTCACTAGCGGGAACTAGAAATTGGATTGAGGTCTTTATAACATCAAGACAAAATGATTTCAAAACTGAGATTAATGGGGAATAAAACACCGATGTGCTAAATAAAATAAAATAAACCCAACAGAGAAGGATGGAAACACTAAAAGAGTAGAGAAGCAGATGCACTTTATCAAAACAGAAGAATTGCATAGCATAAAGTAGATCACAGAAGTGATATTGTCTGCTACTTTACAATCTCAGCATAGATCCATATAATAAACTCCCACACACAGTTAGTAAAATACACAATGAGGAGTGAGGGAAACACTGTCAAACCATTTCATCAAATGATAAAAAACAGTGCTAATAGCGGTAGTTGCTGTTACATTGCAACATGCAAAGTATCTTTCATTTCTATAGGGCAGGTTGCAACTGGAAACAGAATGGCCATAAAAAGATATCATTTCTAGAAGAGGTGAAACACATTACTAAAAAGGCAGAAGACAATAGAAATTGCATGTATTTTACACATGCCAGTTGCTACATCTTGATGCAAGTTTGGACAGAAACATTATAATTTTTAAAGAAATAAAATATATCTTGTGGAAGATCGAACATGCTGTCTAGGAGCTAAAGCTGATGAGGCCACTCCAAGGACTATGTTCCTCCTTTTCTTGATTTTTAAATTGGGCATCGACTGGACTTGGAGGATGCTTTATGAAGCACTGCCATCTATAAAGTGGGAACCACCACGTATATTATCTAGTTGGCCACCAGGTAGACCTTTGGTCTGTTTCTTCATGACTGCCCTTATGTTTGTGTGAACATAATTAGAGTACCTGGTGGCACAGTGGTTAAATGCCTGTACTGCAGCCATTCACTCAAAATCACAAGGTTGCGAGTTCAAGACCAGCAAAAGGGCCCAAGCTTGACTCAGGCTTGCATCCTTCCGAGGTCGCTAAAATGAGTACCCAGACTGTTGGGGGCAAATTAGCTTACTTGCTAATTAGCTTACTTGCTGTTCACCACTATGATCTCTGGAATAGCGGTATATAAATAAAAAAAAATAATTATTAATTATCTGAGATTTTTCTTGACTAGATGATCTTGCCTGAATCTCATCCTTTTCTGTTGTCTGCTGTTCTCCATTCCTAGCAAGGGCCCTTTCACACTACATAATTGTGTAGCACTATATTGCACTTTAACTGCCATGGCTGCATCCTGTGGAGTCTGTAGTCAGGGGAGGCACTAGAGCTCTCTGGCTGAGAACTGTAAATAGTCCTCCCTAAGTGAGAAGTTGAAGGCTTTCACAAACCCCAGGATTCCATAGGATGCCACTATGGTACCTAAAGGAATATGTAGTGCTATACAACTGTGCAGTGTGAAAGGGTCTCAGATTACTATTACTGGTCTTGAGAGGGCAGCATCTTTATACTTTACTCTCAAACCATCTTACTCTTTCACACACCAAGTAAAGAAAGCTAGCTAACAGTTAACTCAAGCAAACAAAATGTAAATAAGCCATAAGCTCAAACAGTAGATAAAACAGAAGAGCCAGGAATGAATTCTTTTCCCCACCCAACAAGAAATGTGGATGTCTTCTCTCAAATGCCATTCTATTAAGCAATACTTTAAAAATGACCTTTACAAGGCAATGCAGAGCATTACTGGGATTTTCAAAGTATTTGATCAAGCAGAAGAAATGTTGGCTAATTTAAGATATGTGGCAGAATACGCTTATCACGTGGGCACAAAGATGAAAGGTGAACTAAAAGAATATAGAGCCCAATCTGTGGATCGGGAAGAGTGTCAAGCAGGGACTTGGAGTAGCAGTTTCTTTTGAGGGATGTCAGAGCACACTTTCCTCTGAGTGAGGCTTACTAAGCAAGTACAGGAATCCATAACGGAGAAGTCTGCCACTGTGTGGTTAAAAATACAGGCAGTGAAACGGCTACATTTAACCTTGTAAGCAAGAATTTCACATAATTGCTTTCGCATGGGAAAAAATATGAAAGGCTGGCTTTTGCATCATCAAAATCCTCTGCTAATCAAATTAACCCTCATGTAAGCAAAAGTTAAGACAATTTTCCGATGAGGGTCAGGTAAGTCAACAGAGCAGTTCAAGGCTGCTGCAAATTCAGGAATAAAATTCTATCCAGGATAATAAAGAACCAAGATTGTGATCCCATGTTCAGTTGGGTGTTCATAACATACATTGAAACTAATGGGACTTAGCATCAGTGGAATATTGTAAAGCATTTCTGCCAATGGATTTAGTTCTGATTAAAAGAAACAGACTGGAAGAAGCATTCTACTTGTTTTGTATTGAACTCAAGAGATTCCAAACTATTTTGTACCATGTTTCTGATTACAGAATGAAATTACATCTGTGTTTCAATAACACATTTTGCCATCATTTCAGTGTCAAAATGACTAATTGTGCTATAGTTTCAGTCTTGACATTTCCAAATCCTTTGACAAACATTTGGATTTATAGTTGGCTCATATAGTGACATATCCAATCGGTTTTGCCACAGTTCATTTTCTCTCTGATTATGCTTGTTATATCATGTAGCCTATCACATTAAAGAAGTACCACCGAACTGGAACTTTAGATTGACTCAAATACATTCCAGCTTGACTTTATCACACTGACCCTGCTGGAATATTAAATAATCAAGAGTATGTTTATTAAAAAGGATGGAAAGGGGACCCTGTCCACCAGATTCAACAGATAAGGCAGTAACTTTGCTTTTCTGTAATGTTTGCATCCCATCCTTTCATCCGACACTGACAAGGTAGCATGCTTGCCTTACTAAATCTCTGTGACATAAGTTATACTCGGGAATAGTTATTTCACAGGTTTTATAGCTGAATAGGGATTTGAAACTGTGGACTATGCTATAATCTCAGTATTTCTCCACTGAAAGGCTTAACTTTTTTATTTATCTGATCCAATGAAAACAGCAGAAATGTACTATTGGGTTTTATATATGCTACATACAACTGTATAATCAGACTCCTACTAGTGTACTATTGGGTTTTATATACGCTACATGCAACTGTATAATCAAACTCCTACTAGTGAACTGTGAAAGCTGTAGCAGGGAAGCTATCCTGGACTAGAGTCAGTGCATGTGTAGAACATTCTATCATCTTCAATCTTAATTTTACAAATAAATAATATATAATATTGCTGGCTGTACCTTCCTACCATTAAACAAAATGTCCCAAATATTTAATAATAATCAATATTGACAAAAAGCAGGAGTTTCTAGGTAATGTTGGTGTTACAGTACTAGCTGATAACTTCTGTGTCCTCACTTCAACCCCAGTTCCCTAAGGCTAAGGACTCTGGGAATTTCACCTCTTCTTCTGGGTTTGGGTTTTGTGTACTATGGAATAATCCACTTTATTTGTCTCTGACCTGCTTATGGAAATGGTCCAAGTGCTCCCTTGGGAATGATTAGACTAAATCAGATCAGCTAATACACTGTAATGGATTAGAAAAACAACTGAGGAGAAGCTTAGAGGTAATGTAATTTAAAATACCCCCTATTCTGATATATTTTGCTAAGCAGGTAGTAACCTTCCTTGGCTATTTTCCTGTGTTACACATAATTGCTGCCATCCTCAGACCACTTATGTACACTGTTGCTCTCATTCTTCTCTTTGCATGGGCTTGCAAAATTTGAACAACACAGGCTAACGCCTTTGCTGCTGCTCTCTCCCTAAGAGAAGCTTGGGCCACATGTGGCCCTCCAGATGCAGTTGCACTAAAACTCCTATCGTGTAGAAAAGCTGCTAACAATATCTGAAGATGTATATAGTGCCTCTCCTCCCCCCCATCTATTACTTCTTATTACTTTCACAACACCCCTGTGATGTGTAATAGGCAGAAAATTGGTGACAGGGCTGAGATTATCTCTATATTTTGTCACAGAAATGGGATTTGAAACTAGATATCCTCGGTTTAATCCCAATTCTTTAGCTAATTCATGGGACATTAATTATGTTCTAT